>NC_068288.1:4327408-4632408 GCF_025860055.1 Xyrauchen texanus | reverse complement strand
ACTAGTGCCTGTCTTATGTTTTTTTTTTTTTTTCTAACATACAGTACAATGGGGGTGAATGCGCAGCGTCCTCGCTGCTTCTTTGACATCGGCATCAGTAATGTGCCTGGTACATATATACACGTTATTTAAAATATCTGGAGATGTGGTATGTATTTCCTTGTTTGACATGTTCTTCCTGCTCGTTTTCTTTTGTGCAGCGGGTCGGGTGGTCATCAAACTCTTCTCTGATGTGTGTCCCAAGACTTGTGAAAACTTCCGCTGCTTATGCACAGGTAAAGTTTTAGAAAAGGAAATTGACTTATTTTTCTGATATGGGATATATGAAGTGGAATTAATTGGGGCTTAAAAATTACAAGACTATTATTTTCAGGCTTTTATTGATATTTGATATCTCAATATATTATCGAATCCCATGAATGACCCATGTATTTGCGCTGAAATGGCTTAGTTTCCTTTTTCTTCAATCGGGCTCTATAAATTATTATCTAACAGCTTTTGTTGCAAAAATTATTATTATTATTTTTTTGATGTTTAATAAAGTAAAATACAGAAAAAAATCTAGTTTAAATAATCATGAACACAATTAAAAATTAAATAAAACATTTATGAATTAATTTCAATGGACTGTTTGAACTTGCATTGGGATATTTTGAATATCAAGGTATAATCATGATGATTTTGCTGGCGATATCAAATTAAGCAATATCATCAATATCTTAATGATTTAAGTGCAGTTTTTACTTGGCCACTACGATTCCTAAAATGCCTGTAATTAAACTGTTTTTATGACGCTTCAGTGCTTCACTATTAATTAAAATAACATCAGAATCACAATATGGTCTTAAGTCATTGTTAAACCGCAAAAGCCTGTGGTATACATTTTTGATGATAAACTAATATTCAGTATTTTAAATTATAAAACGTTTTCTCTAAACAATGCAAATGTACATTTCTGTCCTAATTGGTAATTTGTACTCATGAAAGAAACCCAGCAGACAACCCTGTGGTTGAGAAACCCTGCTTTATATCACTCCTCTGTCTAAAAGATCTTATACGCAAGAAAAGGGGTATTGCGATACTTGTCTGACATCGTCTTGCTTTTAACATTTTCATAAATCAAAATCAAATCACTTTGTCACACGACCATATACACAAGTGCAGCAGTGGGTGAAAGTCTTGTGTGCACCTCCTCTCTTTAGGCCGTTTCATCATTGTCAGTGATCAAACCTACCACCGTCGTATCGCCAGCAGTCTTAATGATGGCATTGGACCTATGTGTTGCCACACAGTCATGTTTGTATAGGGAATACAGGAGTGGGCTGAGAATATAGCCCTGTGAGGCTCCAGTGTTGAGGGTCCGTGATGAGATGTTGCTGCCCATTCTAACCACCTGAAGTCTGCCTGACAGGAAGTTCAGTATCCAGCTGCACAGAGAGCTGTTTAAGCCCAGAGCCCGGAGTTTCACATCAAGCTTCGAGGGCACTATGGTGTTGAATGCTGCGCTGTAGCCTACAAACAGAATTCTCACATAGTGTTCCTTTTTTCCAGGTGGGAAAGAGCAGTGTGTATTGTAGATGCAATGGCATCATCAGTGGTGCAGTTGTTGCGGTAGGCAAACTGCAATGGGTCCAGTGAGGTGGGCAGCACATAGCAGATGTGATCTCTGATTAGCCTCTCAAAGCATTTGCTGATGATTGGGGTCAGAGCAACAGGACACCAGTCATTTAAACAAGTGATTTTTGATTGCTTTTGTACAGGCACAATGGTGGACGTTTTGAAGCATGTGGGGACAACAGACAGACGTAAAAACACCAGCCAGTTGGTTTGCGCATGCTCTGACACAGCTCGGAATGCCGTCTGGACCTGTGGCTTTATGGATGTTCAATTGTCAGAAGGATTGTGTTACATCCGCAACCGAGACGGAGAGTGAACCATCCTCTGTAGCGTCGGCCACGAGTGTTCTCTCCGCGAGGGAGGTGTTATTTTACTCTAAATGAGCATAAAATGTATTAAGCTCATCCGGGAGAGAGGCAGCGGTGTTCACGGCAGAGTTTTTATTCCCTTTGTAGTCTGTGATGATGTTAATTCCCTGCCACATACTTCTAGATTCGGTTCTGTTGAACTGTCCTTCAATTTTGTGCCTGGCGTTTGGCTGCTCTGATAGTGTTACGGAGGGCATAACTGGCTTGTTTATGCTCCTCCTCGTTCCCAGAATTAAAAGCGGAGGTCCGCGCATTAAGTGCTGTGCGAACATCGCCGTTAACCCATGGTTTCTGGTTGGGGTAGACAATTTGACCAAAAGACTTTGCGATGGTGAGATTTGGGGTAAGTACTGCTTGTTCAATGTTGTATTAAATAGCGGCACACTCAAGTGGAAGAGACCAATAGGCCAAGTTTCTGAGATTAAAAGCATAGTAATAAAACAACATTTTGGGGAGGCCTAAACCTTTTTTCTCAGTTGGTCTATGTAACTTATTGAAATGTAACCAACATGAACAGCCAGCTCACTGAACATTTGTTTGATTGTCCGAGGAATCTAAACGGCTTGAATATTTATTTATTTTTATTTGTTTATTTGTGCTGGTTCTGCTAGCGGCTGGAGTTTTTTTTTGTGGAGTAACACACTTTTGATACAGTTTTGTAAATTTATCTACATGTTATTTGTGTTTATTCTGCCTATTGGATGGAGTTTGTTTTATAGATTATTTTCTTTTATGTAATTCTGTCTCACAAAATTTGCACAGAAGCACCGGATTTGAGCAATCTGATGGTAAAGTTGTCGTGGGGAGTTCTTAAATGTAAGAAATATGATATAATGTTTCTTCAAAAAACACATCTTGTGGACATGTTTTCTTTAGTGCTGGCTCAAGTAAGAGAAGGGCAGTCATTACACTAAGTAAACACCTACAATTCAAAAGTCTCAAACAGATTAAAGATAAAGTAGAACGAGTCATTATTGTTTTAACAGAAATTCAGGGGCAAATGTTGATTTTTGCTAATATTTACGCACCCAACAGTGATGATCAGGACTTTTTTATAGATCTTGAAGGTATGTTGCAAACCTCTGGCACTCATGAGATAATATTGGGAGGAGACTTTATTGATTAACTCAATCCTTGATCACAGTGAAGCAAAATTGTGCAAGCCCCCTAGAGCAACATTAAGACTTTTTACACATTTGTTACACATCCTGTGAAGTGTCACAGATATTTGGAGACTTTTGAACCCATCTGGTAGGGAATATACACTTTTTCATTAGTTCATTAGATTTATTCTATATTCTATATAGATAAAATCCTGATTTCCAACTTATGTTTAAGGCTGAAATCAATGTCTATATGGAGACCAACTGGTCCTCGGTATACTCTGTGGGCGTTGCTTGGGAAGGCGGTGCTTAGGGGTCAGATCATACAGTATTCCTCATACATCAAAAAATATAAAGCACAAGATCTTGTGCAGTTGGAAGAGAATATTAAAAGTACAGAGAAAGAAAGACAGTCATATTTTGAGTCAGGGGATAAAGCAGTGAAGCTTTTTGCTAGATATATACCATTCCCTCAGTGAAATCTGCTGGTGGTGAAATATTTACCTCGGCCATTGATATTAATAATGCTTTTAAAGAATTCTATCTTGATCTTTATAGTTCCATGTCTTCGTCTACTGATGAAGATATTAGAAACTTTGTGGAACCATTAGAACTCCCTAAACTAATGACAGAGCAAAATAATTGCCTTGATTCTGAGATAACCTTAGAGGAGCTTGACGAGGTAATTAAGACCCTACCTACAGGCAAGGCTCCGGGGCCAGATGGCTTTGCCGCAAAATTTTTTAGATCTTATGCTACAGAACTGGTTCCAGTTTTTTCAGAAGTTTATTCAGAATTATTAAAGATTGGAAAGCTTCTGCCAACTGTGACATGGATCAGTCTGATTCTTAAAAAGGACAAAGATCCAAGCGAATGTAAGAGTTACCGTCCAATTTCCCTGATCCAGCTAGTGTGGTGTATTTTTATGAAGTGAAGTATACATTAATCAAGTATAATCAGTGTCATTTTATTCTACAATTATTTTGTGTGTGTGGGGGTGGGTGTGGTGGTGTTATTAGAGGCCTGTGCAGGAACCGGAATAGCCTCACATATGTGCTCATGACTGCTGAGAAAATATATGGTGAGGCTCTTCCACATGTGTCTCCTGTCTACTTCCTAAAATAATCATACCAGAGTCAAGGAATTGGATAATGGTGACATGTTTGGAATAGCCCCACCTTGTTAGACGACATGTATTTAAGTGAACAAAAACCCAGAGATGCTTCAGTTGTTCTGCAGGCAACTCTGCTTTATGGTCTGATAATAAAGTCTATTCTTCTGAAATCAAAAACTCCTTAAGACTTTGAGTGATTTTTCACAAATTGGGCAGAAACCACAACACTAGACGTTAACATTTGTAGAAAAAAAATGTGGCTAAACAATTAAGTAAAGTTATATCATCTCTTATACATGCAGCCGCAGATCCTCTAACATTAGGCGTTTCATCAATATTATGTGGTCAGTGGTGAATGATCAGTCTCCGGTCACTGCCATCACACTTGACGTCGTGTTTTGCGTGTGCTAGTTTCACACCCTGGCCACTATTTAATATATTTGGCGACTTCCCAGATCCATGGTTTTGCCATTTCCCAATATTGTCGATCATCATCTGTTCGCAATTGTGATCTTTAATATCCGATTACATTGTCACGTCGCCCAGCCCTAGTTTGAATGCTTAGTGGTGTGTGTTCTGTATATTCCTTAATAAATTAAACTAAGTGCTCTTTATACAGGTGAGAAAGGAATTGGCATAACCACTCAGAAACCGTTGTACTACAAAGGATGTCTGTTCCACAGGATAGTGAAGGATTTCATGATACAAGGAGGAGACTTCAGTGAAGGTACTGCTGTCTGTTGCTTCATATCAATGCGTAATTGTATTTGCTGTTTGAAATCATAATAAATTATTTATTTGTCATAACAGGAAATGGCAGAGGTGGTGAATCCATATATGGCGGTTTCTTTGATGGTGGGTGTTTACTTCACCAGCCTACATAAATTTATATAGTTAATGGACAGCCTGGATAAATTAAGAATTTAAAAATTTTGCTGGATGAAAATCACTTCCAGTGATCACAAACGACTAGAAAGCTCATTGAAATTAATTGGTTAAAGTATGACGGCTTTTTTTTTCTTCAACATTTCAATATTCAAATTTCCATCTCTTCTAGATGAAAGCTTCTCAATGAAACACAACAAGGACTTCCTGCTGTCAATGGCAAACCGAGGGAAAGACACCAATGGCTCACAATTCTTTATGTGAGTCTGGCACACTGACCTCTAAATGGTGCATCGTTACTGTCGCATTGGATAATGGAGAGGATAATCAGTAAAAATGTTCTTGATGTTTAATGAGTGTAAATGTCCTCGGTGCATTGGTTTAGTTGTGAACAGCATATGACAATGTCACAAATGGATTTATGGTGTGCATTAATCACTGTTTTTGTGTTCATTAGATTTATATTTACATTCTACCTCACTGTTTTGTGTCCCTGACCATAGAACTACAAAACCATCTCCTCACTTGGATGGGTAATGCCTTTTCGTTTAAGTATCAAAGCTTTCAGAATGTACGCGTAGAGGTCTATATGATAACTAAGGTGGTGGGAAAATTCAATAAACTATCAATCTGCCGATACTTTTTAAAATTGATTTATAGAATGTAAAAAAAAAAAAACTTTCTTAATTATTCCTTATTACGATGAGCACAGACATGGAGGCTACAAGAGTCCAAAATGATTAAAATCCAAGAAGCTGTGTATTTTGCAACCCAAAAAATTTACCAGAAAAAAAAAGAAAGATTTGGAGCATAATGCAGGGCTATTAACTCTTTCCCCGCCAGCGTTTTTTAAAAAAAGTTGCCAGCCACCGCCAGGGTTTTTGACGATTTTCGCTAAATTTTAATGGCCCGCAGAATATTTTCTTCCGTGAATATATGAAGATGCTATATATCAAAATAAAGATCTGGGCCTCTGCTTTTAGGCAAAAAAAAAGATTTTATTTTATCTTCATATGTTCTTTTTTTATTGCGACTTGAACAGAGGTAGGTTTTGTCAAAAAACAACATTTCAGACAAAAAGCTGAGAAAAAGGCATGTTTATGTCTGATATTTTGAGCTTCTCATACTCCACTTCTTCATGTTTGAGACGATCGCAGTCTGTTTCTTTGATCAAAGAGTTGCGTACTCTTTCAAAACATGCGCAGGGGTCTTCCTTACCGTATAACACCTAAAACACGGAAACCCGGAAAATTCCGTGTTTGGCGGGGAAGCGTTTTTTCATAAAACACGGAAAATTCCGTGTTTGGCGGGGAAAGAGTTAACAAACACGAAATGCACTTATTTATTTACAAACTCTTATTTTGGAATGAAAGAGACTTGGCTCCATTTACAGTGCTCTATTTTTAAGTATTTACTACCAAATTAAGCTTTTTATAGCCTATAATGTATATTCACCATATTAAAGATGTTGAATATACTGTATATATAAATGTATTGCAGCAGGTGATATTTTTTATTATTATTCACAAGATAGATATGAAGTTTGATACCTGATGTACAGTATGTGCTGAGAGGCATGTTTCCATGTAGTCATAGACATTCTTTTAATGTCCTTGATTTAATGCAAATTTGGCCATTTTGATTTGATTGGAAATTGAAGCGAGTATAAAATTGTGGATGAATACTGTAAGTCAGTCCTCCAGCGCCGGCCACAGAGAAACATGGAGGAATAAAAAACTGTCAGCATAGATTGTTGCTGATAAAAAGCAACTATCAGCACAGATTAATATGTAGGCCTAAAAACTGACTACCTCTAATATGAAATATAACATGATTATAGAAGAATATAGTGTTATTTTTTAATAAGCTAATAGTTTGCAGCACTTGTTGGTGCTACATGTACATTAGTACTGTCTATGCACTATGTATGTGCTCTGAGCACAGTGTTTAAAATTGTTAAATGTCCCCCCCCCCCCAGAATTAATGTGGTGTTTGGTCAGGTGATCTCCGGCCAGGAGGTGATCCAGATGATCGAGAGTCAGAAGACGGACCCCAACAGCCAACCCTGCGTCGAGGTCAAAGTGCTCAACTGTGGGGAACTAATTCCAAAATCTAAAGGTGACATTTCAAACTTTCCTCATGTTTGTTTTGTTTACTGTATGGAAGAACTGTAGCATTTTTTTTTCAACATTCTTCAAATATACGGTTTAAAAAAAATATATCAAAATGATCACTAGGCCTACTAGTTGCCCCTGCATTTTAGTTATATAATTTTTTTAATGTACATACACCGTGAGTTATATCAGATTCCACACACTCACTTTACACTGAATTTCTAATGCTCCCATCTAGAAGAAGGTATAGGGTCCCCAAATCTCTTAAATATTTTATATCAATGGCAGTTAGAGCACTGAATGAAAGGATGTAAGGGTAGCTTTTATGTGATCATGATTATTTTTATTAGGCGCTTGTTTAATGTTGTTGTTTGATTATGATTGCTGTCTGTATCCTACTTGTGTATGTGTACTAATTTTTCTTTCTTGTGAGAAGCCAAAGGAAAATTTCCACATTTGTGGATATTAAATCTCTCTCTCTCTCTCTCTCTCTCTCTCTCTGTGTGTGTGTGTGTGTGTGTATATATATATATATATATATATATATATATATATATATATATATATATATATATATATATAAATAATTAACCCCTAACATATATAAACAGAATAAGTGAAACTGCATTAGAAAAAGCT
The DNA here is from genome assembly GCF_025860055.1 of Xyrauchen texanus. Classification (NCBI taxonomy): domain Eukaryota; kingdom Metazoa; phylum Chordata; class Actinopteri; order Cypriniformes; family Catostomidae; genus Xyrauchen; species Xyrauchen texanus. The sequence goes on along the minus strand of NC_068288.1, from coordinate 4,624,568 downwards.
TCTGTCATCATTGCTTACCCTCTTGTCCTTCAAAATTTGTATTACTTTTTTTTTTGTCAGTGGAACACAAGGATGAGGGATGAGAGAATTATGGTTAAGCTCCAAAAGCACATAGAAACACCACAAAAGTAATTAATATCGCTTGTGCACTATAATTCAACTCTTCTGAAGTCGTACGATGGCTTATGTCAGGCACAAACTAAAATGTAATTCTTAATAAGTCTTAATTCACTGAATATCTTCCTCTTCTCTCATTCAGATCAGTGAGCGCACCTGACACCATATAAGGAAAAATATTTCACAACCTTAAAGGGGTCATGACATGCTGTTTTTTTTTTTAATTATTTTAATGTTCCTTGAGGTTGACACAAAAACAGCTATTTGTTTGTAAAACCAAATCATTTTCCAGCCTCATTCTGCACCTCTGTCAAAAACGCTCAGTTTTGGTGCTGCTTCTCCTTGAACACTTGACAGTTAATGCCCACTGTTATGATTCACTCTCTCACTGTTCACCTCTACTGGGCAGAGCTATGGAAGTTATAAGGTAAGTAGCCGGTTATGTTTTGTCGAGGCGGTCAGATGCAAATGTGTACTACAATGTGGAGAAAGTAGAAAACAAGTCTTTTTGGCTGCTTTGTTTCAACATATGCTGTTTTTGCAGTGAGGAGGAAGTTTTGAGTTCTGACATAAGTTATGTTTTTATAGTACAATGACCTCTTATATGTTGAAAGATCAAGGAATGTTTGATGCCTCATGTCATGACTCCTTTAAAGGAAAATAAATGTCCCTATTTTATTATATGACTATGTTAAATAGGAATAAAAAAATTTATTCTAAAAGCATATGTATTACACTCACAGCTTGCACTGTAAGTGACTTAATCTAAACAGACAATTCTATCGTTAATCGCAAATATTTGTATGACAATTCATTGTCAGTTAAAATATAATAATCATGACAGCCTGATGGGTGATACGTGGCCTATGGGCCACAATGAGACAGTAACATAAAACAAATAATAAAAGTGTGTTTTATTGCATTGTTAAAATGTATGTTGTCCAGTAAAGAAAGAGAAGAAACGTCAGTCTTCCATTGAGAGGAAGTCTTCCTCAGACAGCTCCACAGACCCAGAGGAGAAACAGAAGGACGAGAAGAAACACAAGAAAAAGGAACAGAAACTCAAAGAAAAGGGGTACTTGACAAATACATCCTCAATTTACACACAAAGAGCATAATTTAAATACTGCATGTTATTTTATATCTTCAGATTAAATGCTTCAAAGTTTCTTGAAAACATTACTTCATGCACAACCTTTCAAAAGTGTCTTTTAGTGTACTCAGTCTTTATTATTGCTGTTTTCCGCATTTTAGAATGACGATAAAGTCATAGAAACTATACAATAAAACAAATGAAAGTATGGGGTTTATGTAGTGAGTGTAACCCAATAAAAAAATAAATCTATGAAAATGTATATACGAGTTTCTTCAAGTAGCCACCCAGTTTGTCTAGATATGCACCACAATTTGGGCGTTCTGTCAACTAACTTAATCTTGGGATGCTTTTTTAACTGTATTCAAAGAATTCAAATGTATGCTTCACACATGACTGCTTTTCCTTCACTGTCTGCTCCAACTCATTTAATTTTTAAATAAATATTTTTGTTTGGTATAGAAATTCACATGTATGCACAATTTATATTTGTATACAAATCAGATTTTAAACATTTCAGTGCCAGCCAAAAGCCTTTTAAGGTAATTGGAAACATAAATTCAGTTTTGTGTCCAAACCTTTTGAGATAGATATAAACATTTAAATACCAGGAACATTTGTAATATACCACAGTCGTGTCTTTCTGTGTAGGTCTGAAGAGGCTGATGCCCAACCAATGTCATCCATCCGCCCTGAGGAAGTCCCGCCTGTTCCAGAAAACTGCTTCCTAATGAGACAAAGCCCCCAGAATGCCAAAGAAGAGCGAGGCATAGACCAGCGCAAGGAGGACTCTGGGAGAGAGAGGCAGAGAGAGAAAGAGAGAGACAGGGAGAGAGAAAGAGAGCGGTAGGAGATTATGTAAAAAATAATTGTCCAGGATAATTTATTGGCAATGACTGATGAAATGTCTTCAGATGTGTCATCTTCTAAACACTTTGTAACATTCCAGACCTATGGCGAACTCCAGGCCAAATCGCAAAAGACTGGTGATGACCAGGTCAGGGCAAATAATTAAAGGAAGAGGTCCCAGGGTGAGAAAATTAGTGTTTGTTTTGAAGTGAGAGTGATGTGAATATATGGACTGATAAGCCACACTTAAAATGTATCAATGTATAAGATGTCTGTTATTGGTAAAAAGATTCTGTTCAAAGGAAGATGAAGTATTTGGACACTTTTTTTAGTTGTCAAACATTAGTGGAACAGGTTCATAGTTAATGTGATGAACAACTGCTGAGACAAGCTCTTGCATCATTTGTTTTTTTTAAATATCTTATATATCTTGACATTTGCATTAAGGTATTTCAATGTTTTTTTTTTTTTTTTTTTAAACAAATAATCTTGTGTTTTTATTTGTGTCTTTCTTTGGCTATTGATCTCTTCTGCAGCGCTATCGGACACCATCTCGATCACGTTCACGGTCATGGGACCGGTCTCGACGCAGTGAGACACCTCCACACTGGCGGCAGGAAATGCAAAGGACACAGAAAGCCAAAGCCAAAGCCAACACCTCTTCCACCCAAGAACGATGGATCAAATGTTATGTTAACTTTACATGAATATTGGATGCAATATTAGCATTCATTTTAAAACTGATGTATAATATGTAATGAAGGGTAAAATGAAAATCCTGTCATTTACTCTCCATTATGCTCTGTTATGATGCTGTTATTTCTTGTGGAACACAAAAGGAAAATCAATTAACTCTTTTCCATACAATGAAATTTCATTGTATCCACAGCTTTCGAGCTCCAAAAAGGATGACAAAACACCATAAGCACCTTAAAAATAGTCCAAATGACTTCTAAAAATCAATACTTTTTGGAATCTAACCACGTTCACCACTAAGATTGCAGACCTTTGGCAAAGGTGAATATTATCGACTCGACTTGTTCCGGACTCAATGCAATTGAATGAAAAATAACTGCGTACATTTTTCCTTTCATGATGAATGGAAAAATAATAGCATATTATGGCAAGACTAATTTACTTTTATTCATTTACAGGATATGAATTAAAGAGATCAACAGGAAATTAGGAATTTAATTACTGCTAGAGAAAGTTTCATTTTTCATTAGTTAAAATGTTAATACTTGATATAAGTTATTGCTCACAAAATGCATGTTCTTGATATCAAAAATGGAATTTCAACTAGTAAACAAATTATCTGTAACTGCATTATTTAACAATGATCTGTCTTACTCCTATTCAAAATGCAATTACAGATATCTTAATTTTTATACTAGTTGAAATCTCCAATTTCACATGTCAGCGGTGCACTTTTTTTACTTGTAAAAATTATTTATATGTCAATAATTGTTACTAGTACAAATATCCATTCCTTTTATCAACAAAATGAAAGTACAACTAGTGAAAAATTATAAATATTTATCTATAAATGAATTTTAGCATGTTAGGTTCAATATTTCAGATATCTGGTAATGGATTGTAATTGGAAATTGGAGTGTAATTTAAGATATCTTAAGGCTTTCTTACTAACTACAAGCTTATTGCAGATATCAGAAATTGTCATTGCCACTAGTGAAAACCAAATTACAGATAAAAATAAGAATACCAAATTGTAATTGAATTATGATATAAGGAATGGACTTTTAAACTCTGCGGGTCCGTGGGGAAGCGTTATATGGCAAGGCATTTTAACACTTAAAACCCTGAAGTCCCTGGATGCACAAGTTTATCATATATGGTATCATTTGAAAGCTTAGAACTTTTCAGAGAACTCCATTACATTTGTGTTTAGTTACATAAAATAAAAAAAATAAGGCCCAAAATCATTTGTCACAAATTAGCACCACTTGGAGGTTAAGTTGTAGAAATGTTTAAATTAATATAAAAGTCTTTCACATAGCACTTAAATAGACAAGTCATATATCAAATGAAAGCTATCATTCTCAGGAATGTGAATGCATAGTTTAATTTGTTGTCCACAGTTTGAATTATTTTCAAATGCATCACAGTGATATATTATTTCAGTAAGGCATAAAATGCCAGTGTCTCTTTTCTTTGATAACAACTAATCTGTAATCCCCAAATTTCAAGCCTCTAACTTTATATTAAATCTTACCTTGGGTTGTTGACTTTAAAATTAGTTAAAGAAATCACTTGTTTACTTGTTGGTTAGCTTGCTAGGGTGAATAATCCAATGTTGTAAAAAAAATAATATTTAGAACAAAATATGAAGTCCGGTTGAAAAAATATGAGAAACAAATTATCAGCAAAATAGGTTCTCATCTATAGAAGATTAAATGTTACACATCATTGTGAAGATGGGATTCTCTGCTATTCAACAAAACCGTTGAAGAATTCTTGTTTGTGGGTGAGGACTAAAATGCGTTCAAGCACCACATACATTTCAGATCAGTATAATGTGAGGGAAGGTGATGGAGGACATATTCTTTTTTTTTAATAGTACTTGCTGCCATCCAGTGGAGTAAGACTTTTTGCTTGAAAGTTGAGGACATAGAACTGAAATGGCATGCTTTTAAACTTAAGACATACAATTTTTTTAAATGATAAATATATTTATCATTAGATTGTAAACATATACAATGTTATTTATTAATTATTGCAATCACTTCTTAGAATTTAGGGTATTATCTGTAAAATGAGTCCATTGTTATGAAATTAGTCCGTGAAAAGTGTAAGAGGTTAAGTAAAAAAAAATAAAAAATCAATAAATAGGATTAAATGACATAATTGTAAAATTCTGCTATGAACATGCAATTACAGATATCAAGAATTCTGGCATCAAGAATTTATTTCTGCGAGTAATCTTTTATTTATGACAAGAATTAACGTTTTTATTAGTGCAAATGTAATTACTGATTTGATAAATGAGCATTTTTACTTATTAGTAATTCCATTCCTTATATCAAGCATAAGCATTTACTAGTGAAAATTGATTTATGAAGCTATCATTCATATACTGTATACAGTGCATCCGGAAAGTATTCACAGCGCTTCACTTTTTCCACATTTTGTTGTTACAGCCTTATTCCAAAATGGATTCAATTCAATATTTTCCTCAAAGTTCTACAAACAATACCCCACAATGACAATGTGAAAAAGGTTTGTTTGAAATCTTTGCAAATTTATAAAAAAAAAAAAAAAAATCACATGTACATAAGTATTCACACCCTTTGCCATGACACTTAAAATTGAGCTCAGGTGCATCCTGTTTCCACTGATCATCCTTGAGTTGTTTCTACAACTTGATTGGAGTCCATCTGTGGTAAATTCAGTTGATTGTGGATATGATTTGGAAAGGCACACACCTGTCTATATAAGTTCCCACAGTTAACAGTGCATGTCAGAGGACAAACCAAGCCACGAAGTCCAAGGAATTGTCTGTAGACCTCCGAGACAGGATTGTATTGAGGCACAGATCTGGGGAAGGGTACAGGAAAATATCTGCAGCATTGAAGGTCCCAATGAGCACAGTGGCCTCCATCCATAAATGGAAGAAGTTTGGAACCACCAGGACTCTTCCTAGAGCTGGCCACCTGGCCAAACTGAGTGATTAGGGGAGAAGGGCCTTAGTCAGGGAGGTGACTAAGAACCCGATGGTCACTCTGACAGAGCTCCAGCATTTCTCTGTGGAGAGAGGAGAACCTTCCAGAAGAACCACCATCTCTGCGGCATTCCACCAATCAGGCCTGTATGGTAGAGTGGCCAGACGGAAGCCACTCCTCAGTAAAAGGCACATGAAAGCCCACTTGGAGTTTGCCAAAAGGCACCTGAAGGACTCTGTTTCATCAGACCAGAGAATTTTGTTTTTCATGGTGAAAGATTGAACTCTTTGGCCTGAATGGCAAGGAAGGAAATTGAAGGAAACCAGGCACCGCTCATCACCTGGCCAATAACATCCCTACAGTGAAGCATGGTGGTGGCAGCATCATGCTGTGGGGATGTTTTTCAGCGGCAGGAACTGGGAGACTAGTCAGGATCAAGGGAAAGATGAATGCAGCAGTGTACAGAGACATCCTTAATGAAAACCTGCTTCGGAGCGCTCTGGACCTCAGACTGTAGCGAAGGTTCCTCTTCCAACAGGACTACGACCCTAAGCCAAGATAAAAAAGGAGTGGCTACGGGACAACTCTGTGAATGTCCTTGAGTGGCCCAGCCAGAGCCAAGACTTGAACCTGATTGAACATCTCTGGAGAGATCTGAAAATGGCTGTGCACCTACGCTCCCCATCCAACTTGATGGAGCTTGAGAGGTCCTGCAAAGAAGAATGGGAGAAACTGCCCTAAAATAGGTGGGCCAAGCTTGTAGCATCATACAAAAAAAGACTTCAGGCTGTAATTGGTGCCAAAGGTGCTTCAAAAAAGTATTGAGCAAAGGCTGTGAATACTTATGTACATGTGATTTATTTTTTTATATAAATTTGCAGAGATTTCAAACGAACTTCTTTCACATTGTCATATGGGGTATTGTTTGTAGAATTTTGAGGAAAATATTGCATTTAATCTCTTTTGAAATAAGGCTGTAACATAACAAAATGTGGAAAAAGTGAAGTGCTGTGAATACTTTCCGGATGCACTGTATGTATTTAAATGTCTTAAGGGCTTGGAACAAGCATACAGGTTTAAAATGACATGGGGAGGGTGTGCAAATAATGATTTTGGTATTCAGCTTGAACTATTTTAGGAAATTCTATATGCTAGGAAATAAACTTTTTATCTTTGTATTCAATTATAAAAATCATGATTTTAGGTAATTTGATATGAATGCGCTCAAGCATATGAAGTATTACTATTCATTTGAAATTAAGTTCTTTATGTTATTTGTTTGTCTTTTCAGAGGAGATATGTCAGAAGAAAAGCCAGAAGCCACCAAGCCAGCTGTCAATGAGAACAAATCGGCAGGACAGGAAGAAGCAAAAAAAAAGACTCTGACAGAGACAAGAAAGAAAAACGCAATAAATCGCACAGTCCTTCGAGAGGAAGAGAGAGGAAGAGGGAGAGACATTGCTCGAAGAGCAGAGACAATGACGCTCGCAAAAAGACTGATGTGGATGGAGAAAAGAAGAAAGCTCGCAGCCGAAGCAAGAGTAAAGAAAAAAAGAGAGAGAAGGATGAAAAAAGCAGCAATGCAGATGACAAACTGGTATGCTCGAGCAGCAAGGACAAGAAAGACACCAAAGTACGAGACAAGAAAGAACAAGATGACAAGAGCAAGGAAAGGACCAAACAATATTCTGAAGGTAATGAAAAGGAGAATAAAAAGGAGATGGAAAAGAAAAAGAATGGAGAGCAGCGACGCGACAGATCGGAAAGCAGAGAAAAGGGCCGCCATGCCACACGGAGGTCCAGCTCGATGAGTCGCGGTCAGCGTGGCCAATCACGCAACAGTGGGCACGTCAGACATCATAGCAGCAGCCGAGACCAAAGATCGTCTCGCTGGTCCAGAAGCAGAGAGCGAGACCGGACTCGGGACCGTAGAAGAGATGCAGAAGACAGAAATAGGAAGAATACGGATGAGTCGAAGAGCAAAGAGACCAGAGGGAGAGACAGGGGCTCGAAAGAACGTTCCTCACAGAGAAATCGGAGCAAAGATAGGGATGATAGACAGAGCAGCAACAGGAAAAGGAAGAAGACCCACAGTGGAAGCAGCGATTCTGAGAGTGATGGGGATAAACTGAAGAAAAGAAAAAGGAATGAGAGCCCAAAATCAAAAGAGAGGGCGAAGGACAAATCGAAAAGCCCAAGAAAAGACTCAAAGAAAAAGGACTCTAGTTCCAGTGACAGTGATTGATATTCTGCATTTACTTAATTTTATTCATGTTTTGCTGTACAATAATCGATGCAAAGAGACTTTTGGTTTATTTTAGTCATCTTGTAAACTGGACATGCCCTGGTCATAAATTCCTGGATATTTCTCTTCTTGACTTGATACAGACGGCAAAATCCTCATTTGTTGCTTTTGTCTTTTCATTTGTGTTCTCTAATTTTCATCGCTCATATCCAGTCATAACTAACATTAGTGAGGACAAAATTTCCTTATTAAAAATATTTTCTTTTTCTCTTAAGTTTTTGTCTTGATCTGTTTTTTAAAAGGGGTTTGTTTGGGACATGATTGGAATTTTATAAGGGCTTTATGTTTGTAAAGAGATCACATTTGACATTGTAGACTCTGTTGAATTTGAGAAATAAAATCGATACTGAACCTGAAAACATGGCTTCATATGTCCTATTGATAGAGATGTCTGTTTCTTAAGTAAAATTAGCCTTAATATATTTAACATGGTTCCAGCAGGTCTGGAAAAAAATTAAGTCTTAAAAGGAATAGTTCAACCGAAAATGAAATTCTCTCATCATTTACTCACCCTCATGCCATCCCATATGTGTATGACTTCCTTCAATCTGCTGAACTCAAATTATGATTTTTAGAAGAATTTCTCAGATATTTTGGGCCATACAATGCAAGTGAATGGGTGACAAATATCACATAAATCAGAATAAAAGTAATCCATAAAACTCAAGTGGTTAAATCAATGTCTTAAGAAGTTATACATTATTTTAACTGTGGGTGAGAAACAAACATGAGTCCATTTTTAATGTAAATTCTCCAATTTAACATTTACTTTCACGTTCTTGTGTGTTTGGTGATTCATATTCTTCATGCATGTTGTCTCCTACTTGGCAAGGAGATGACTTGATCTGTTTCTCACCCACAACTATAATATCACTTCTGAAGTCATGGAATAAAAAAACTGGAGTTATATGGATTACTTTTATAATGCCGTTATGTGCTTTTTGGATTGTTAAAATGTTGACACCCATTCACTTTTGTGCCGTTCATTGTAAAGAGCTGAAATGTTCTTTTAAGAATCTTTGTGTTCTGCAGAAGAAAGCAAGTCATACACATCTGGGATAGCATGAGGGTGAGTAAATGATGAGAGATTTGTCATTTTTGGGTGATTTATCCCTTTGAATGCCCCTTTCGACTTTAAGTCTTAAATTCATAACGGCATGGTATTAAATGTCACACGAGGGATTGGTTTCTCCTACTGGGCACAAATAGCTTCCATGCCAAATTTGTGGTTGCTAGGATGCACTATAGGTGGCGCCACCACCAGTTAAAAAATTCACCTATTTTGCGCATATCTTTAACTTGCATGTTTGTTTTATTAAAGCTCCGCCATTACAGTTGCCGCCATCTTGGATTATGACATTTATTGTTTTTTTTTCTACTATTCCTTCAAACTTTGCCCAATTTGCTTAAACAAGGGCTCAAAAAGATCTCCAGACTGATCTGCACAGAATGAATAATACAGAATTTAGATTTTGTTTATAATTTAACAAGGTCAACATAAAACAGAAAGTGAGGCTATCTCGGCAACAGTTTGTCGTATTGAAACGTAACATAGTATGCTTCATCAGGACCATGATCTGAGGGTGCTTATGAGGGTGAGATGCTTAAAATCGAACAAAATAAACATTTTGCTTGTGGGTGAATTTCTTGAATGAGTCTGGGTGGATAGTGAATCAAAATCATTTAGCAAGTGTCAAGCATAGATTGGAATTCCCCCTTTAAAAAGCATCAACAGGGTCTAATGAAGTTTGTAAAGATAATGAATGGAGTGTGCAAAGCTGTAGTCTAGGCAGAGGGTGGCTACTTTAAAGATGGTTTTGATTAAAAGATACTTGTAAAATTATCATTTAAATTCTTTGATTTGTGTTATTTCAATTTTGATAACATCTACAACAGGCTTAAGGCACACCTTAAGGAGAATTTGCTTGTTTCTGGACACAGCGTGTATCAAGATTGAAAATATATCTATGTATTTTTATTGAATGTTGATGGAGCAACATGCTTTGTGTTGAAAGAAATAACAACGGAAGGTTGTTTTGATTCAAATTCATTTTATTAAAAAAAAGTGACTATAGGGTGCCTTTTTCCCACATTTGGTCCCCATGGGAGTTATTGTAATATCATGTAAATATAGGGACAGTAGTTACTTGAGGTTCACTTATGATATTAGTAAAGTTTTTTTGCACAAAAACAGTTATATATTTGTGAAGAATTATAATGTTTTACACATATTCTTACCGTCGGTCAGAAACACTTTGCCAGTAAACGCCCACTGTTCTGATTGGTTCTCTGCTCTTGACTGACCTGCCATCTCACTGCTCACCACTACTGGGCGGGGTTATGGAAGTGATAAGGTAAAGTAGGTGTTGATTAGGGGGGTAACGATCCAATAACCAATCAATGTTATCGATATAATGCGTAAATATCGATTTTTTTTATTTTTAACCCGCAGGGGGGCGTGGGCGGGCCGTGGGGGCGTGTTTATAATTTTATTACCTTTGTTTTATAACAAATATTCAATCAACTATCATAAACTATGCATCATTTGATAGCTAAAACACTCAAAAATCACGTTCTGAACTTGTTTTTGCAATCAATACACCAGAGAGGAAAGGGTTAAATTAAATGCTGACAGACCGACCCTGTAAATATGAACAAAATGAACGGCAATACTCATCTTTCATCTCCTATGGTTCAGATCAGTTCGGACGAATCCAAGAAACACCAGCATACATTTCAATGTAAGGGTCTACTCTTCAAAATGCATCCCACTTTTTAATCCAAAACAACAAAAAAATAGGGAAAAAACGAAATATCCTCCTCAGTTTTCATGAGCGCTTCCAGTTAGAGTAATCCATCATGTTCACTTTCAATGAAATATCGATTCTAATTTGTATTCCAATGTTCAAAAACCATCTCTCCCCCGTAGTTTGGACTGTTTCCGATAAAATGAGCCATTCCCTGTTTCTCTCCTTCAATCACAGGCTCTGTAATGACCAAAATATTAAGGGAGCGCAACAACAGGCTGCGGGACCTGTCACTCTCGCACCTCGGTTTTTGATTGGATAAAAGCCACCCAATGTCTGGTCAGCAAAATTTTGATGGATGGGAGTGTTAACCAACTAAAACACGATTGCAGTGATTGACAGTTTGCTTAGTTTACCTCAGAAGATCTGTCTAATACATAGGTCTAATACAAGTGCGTCCACTCGTGCGCTCTTCGTCATTTTACGCACAGCGCACACAGTTTTTACCATTGTTTTGCTACACGGAGCTCGTTTCAACGCGCAGATTTATTCTAACATTATATCTAACAATCTACATCATGGATCGTCGACTGAAGAGGAGTTTTTGTGGTGTTGAGAGTGTTTTGGAGGAGTTAATGAGGAGTAGCGACGAAGAACAGCAGAAAGACGCAGAAACAGACATCTTAGACAGAGAGAGCACGGTGAATACTAAATTTGCCCTTTTCGGGGAGCTCAATAAAATATAAAAATTATAATTTGGTTGCATTTGAGGGCAAACATAAACATTGATTGTGTATAATAGGCACATAATATATGAATATTGATCGCAGCAGACTTTGAAGTATTGCAAATATCTGATCGCAGGCCAAGGGAATCGATATAAGAGTGTATCGGGGTGAAACATCCATAGCGTTGATGTGTTTTGGAGGCGGTCAGATGCAAATGTCTACCACAGTGTGACATCACAATGTGGAGGAAGTAGAGGACAAGTCGTTTTGACAGCTTGGTTTTGCCAAATGCTGTTTCTGCAGTGAGGAAGTTTTTAGTTCTGAAACTTACAGTATGTTTTTATAGTACAGTACAATGACATCTAATATGTCAAAAGATCAAGGAAAATTAGATGAATTTATTTTTTATTTGATCACCTGGCTTGAACAAAACAGAAAAAGATGATTAAGTATTTTCTTTTGAAATAGAATTCTAATTCTTGAGGAATTCTTACTACATAAATTTGCAACATCAAATTGCCTCAAAATCAAACTTTAGACACTGTACACAATGATCTCATGGATCTGGAATATTTAGCAGTGCACAATGACAAATGGGTGTTAAAGTAAGGACTTTAGTTTTTTCTTCTTCTTCTGTTCAGTGTTTTGGGAGGAAAAAAAAATCAAAAGTGCCTTTTACCACGGGGGGGATTTTAGCCCCATTTTACCCTATACAATTTGGAAAATAGGCTACACCCAGCAAAGAAGAACGAATAGGGTGCACAAAATGTGTTTGTGGTCCTGGTACTGTATGTTTTTCTGCTTTGTTTGTTTGCTTGTTTTTTACTTAAAACATGACACACTTTTCTGTGAAATGTTTGCTTGACAAAAGTGGAATCTTTCTTTAAAATGCACATGAAGAGAATTTGCGTTGCACTTTATTTTCCAGTATACAGAATTATAAATTAAATATAGAAAATACAAAAATAAAGCATTTTTTATTGCCAGGGTTAAAAAAAAAAATGCATGAAAATGAATACAAGTGTACAGACATAAATTTGATAATGTACATTAGAAAAAACAAATGGACAAATACCAGGTTGAATATTGTGCATCAAATAAAGTTTAAAGTGGGACCAGGTTCACAGTCTTAAGCAATTGTGTAACGATGTTGGCAATGACGATGATGAAGACGATGATGTAGGAACCCAATTCACTGTCCTTTCTGCATAACACAGCAGCTCATTTTAGATTATCGTGGCCCATTCGGCCCCTTTTGCGGCCGACTCACCGGATGGCCAGTTCGTCGGCCCACTGGGAAAATGCCCGGTATGCCAGATTACAAGTCCAGCCCTGCATTTTAGACTGATGGTTTTAAGGGGATGGAGGTCAGCTGGAGCACCCTCATTTCGGTAGTGGTGCATGGAAATGGGGAGGGTGGCAGCTTTCGAGGAGGTGTGTGTGTGTGTGTGTGTGTGTGTGTGTGTGTGTGTGTGTGTGTGTGTGTGTGTGTTTGCTTATATGCGACCACAGGGATGTTTGTTGAGGGGCGGGTTGGGGTTGGTGAGTGGGGAGGGGTAATAGTGGGGGTTAAATGGGATTCAGTGTGTATATATGTTTAGTTTTTCTTTGTTATAATATGTACGAATCAATAAAAAATGTCATCAGAAGAAAATGTATTAAGGTAGGTAAGGCATAGATCTAGAAAGGTCAGAGACAAATAATGAAATATCATCTGCGTAAAGCAGAAGCTTATGTGTCACAACCCCCTGCCATCACCCCTGGAAAAACGTTCTCCTTTCTTATCGTGTAAAACAATCTGAAATTAATCCATTTGTTTATACCGCCACTAACGGGTATCTATGAACTAAACTGATCCATCCAATTAAAGTATTCCTGAAACTGAATATTTCCAAAATCTTAAAAAGGTTTCCCATTCTACCATATCAAATGCCTTTCCGGCATCAAGTGAGATGACAAAGACTGGAGTCTGAGCCTAATGTTATCAGAAGATCTGTGGCCCCGAATAAACCCCACCTGATCTGTATGTATAAGAGATGTCATAACTTTACCCAATCGGTTAGCCCAAATTTTTTACAATATTTTTTACAATTTTATGATGTGCCTGTAGGGACTTTAACAAAAAAAAAATATTTTTTTTTAAATAAAATACTTTTATAATTGGGTCATTCCTGGGATTCTGTAATATTTCAACATGGAATTTTTACTTTTTTAAATATTTTATTTTTACTTTTCATCTCAACCCCATCACAATTCTCCAACCACTATTAGACTTTTTAATTTTTAAAAGTTAGTTGCCTTTTTTAGTTGACCCACATATTTTATCACTATGTTTCATTAAAGTAAATATATAGAATTTTTTATATATAAAACATGTACCATTCCATATTTTTGTATATTAATAAATACACAGAATAACAGTGTTACATGGTTCAGGTTCTGTGCAATGTCAGGGAGGACGAGGAAAAAGTCACCCTTGTGGTGCCATATTGGCTCACCCAGACCTGGTTCTCAGACCTCACGCACCTCGCGACAGGGTACCATCCGGCACCCATGCCCAGACCTCTGGAATCTCCATGTCTGTTCCCTGTTGTCTACCGTCCACAGTTGTTTACATGATCACTCAGACCAGGGCTCCTTCTACAAGGTAGCTACAGTTCCTGAAGTGGCGTGTGTTCGCTAAGTTGTGTTCTTCCTGTAAGCAAAGACCCCCAGAGCTGCACAGTCAGGTCAGTGCTTTCCTTGCTGGAAGAGAATTGGAGGGTCGGCTGTCCCCCTCCACTCTCAAGATCTTGTAGCTGCTATAGCAACTCACCACGATGCTGTTGAAGGTAAGTCTCTTGGTAAGCACAACCCGTTCATCAGGTTCCTGAGAGGTGCCAGGAGGTTGTACCCTCTAGGCCGTGCCTCTTCCCTCATGGGACCTCTCTGTGGTCCTTCTAGGCTGGAGGAGGCAGACCCAGCTTTATCGTTGCTGTGTCCGGTGCGTGCTTTGCACATCTATTTGGATCGCATGCAGAGCTTTAGACACCCTGAGCAGCTCTTTGTCTGCTTCGGTGGACAGCGGAAAGGGAATGCTGTCTCCAAACATAGGCTTGCCCACTGGATCGTGGACTGGGTTCTTTCAGGTATGAACAGGTAAGTTTGTTACGCGGGGCAGCTGACTGGGTGTACCGCTTGTGTATAGCGCCTTTCCCCTCCACGAAGGTGTAGCTGTGCGCCCTTCTCTCCCATGCATGTTCCCGATTTTTGAACAATGGATGTCTTTCCTCCTAGCCCTCTGGTTCACGTGTTCAGCGGAGGAATTTGTAGTCAGACCCAGTACGTGTGCTAACATGCCCTGCACTGGGGTAAGTACATTTTTCTGTAGACACGCATCTCCCTTGGCAGATTCCTCTCTGCCCCGGTCGCTGCGTTTGTAGAGCTCCTCCCTTTATGAATGGCAGGACCTACTGCCACGCCTCTTCCATGTGCGGCCTTAGGACCATATGACATATTTGCCACTTTTTTACCCTCCCTTTCAGGGCAGGGTGTGGCCTCCACGGGATCTTTTCCCCCTGAAAGAATAGGAATGGAAAAGAATGCCTTCCCCTGCACGTTTTATGAGCATTTAAAGGCCCCAGCCGAATCTAAGATTCTGTGGAGAGAAAAACTCTGCGAGAGAAAAGGCTGCGGCTGGCGCAACCTGCTCCAATACTAGATACTACGTCTTCTTAACCCCCCCCATCAGGGTTGTTGGGAATTACATGACGTTCTGGGGTGTCTGGGAGGCTACTTGCTGTGCGAGTGCATCTGTTCCTACGCCCACAGTAGCTTGCGTACACCTGCATCGCATTCATATAGGGACCCCTAGTGTCCCTACATCGACACAACGTTGAGTGAGTGACAGAAGGGGAACGTCTCGGTTACTGTCGTAACCTCCGTGTCCCTCTTGCCACAGGCTGAACTACACCGCTGTAATGACCTTGTCTTGGCTCCTCAGTGCAAAAACCTGAATGAATCCGCATTCCAGCCTCCCTTTTATACCCGTATGTCGGGGGAGTGGCATGCAAATTCTACTCGCCAATTCTCATTGGCCTTTTCTCAAAGATCTGAAGATGTCTCGGGCTCTCGAGATAGACCCCTAGTGTCAATACAACATCTTGTTCCCTCCATCAGGGAACGGAGGTTACGACAGTAACTGAGACTAACTGTCTCTACATGTTTATTGGTCATTGTTCCAGGAAGGGCCTCTATTGATGAACTTCATGTCATCCTTTTGTAATTACAACATTGATTAACAATACATTATAAAGTGAAAATCTAATTTTTGCATTTTCAGAAGGTTAATATAGCAAGTTTATTATTTAATAATATAAAGACGGTAATGCACCGTAAAATATACAGGCATCAAAATTACATCCCATAAAGCCTGAAACGTGGTTACTCTATTTTTACTGTGAATTTCTGGCAATCACAGCTGCCAGTTTTTTACCGTACATTTAACAGGATTGTTTTTACAATGTGTGGTTGGTGCATGTCATATTAGTGTCATTAGTTTAGTTTCAGCCTGGTGTGTTTCGCCCTGTTTTATTTTGACCTCAACCTGTTTTATTTGAGTGTGGACCTAATAAATAACGGAAAATATATAAACTTTGTTTTTATAGATTTTGGCATTTACATGTGCAGACATAGGACAACAGTAAAGTGAGCAAAGAAACAGCTTAAAACAGTCCAACTTGGTCTCAACTGGAGCCCAATTTATACAACAACAAGGTGAAATAATATTTTGATGAGTTGCTGTTGACAAGGGCTCCATAATCAGTCATCATCAGACGAATCCCTGTTGCTGGGGTGACCTCCACTTACATGTCAGATTAATTTCACCCAAAGCCTTTCAGTCTGATATTAAATTTTGAAATGGAAGTGAAGCTCTTTGTTGTGTTGTTTTGCAGTGATCGAGCTGAACCATCAAGTGGAGAAACACACGTTTGTTACACACATTCAATCTCAGCTTGGATTAATTTTAATGTTTTTATTCAATTACTTAATAGTATGAATTTGTGGTCATTTAAAGTCATTAAAATGCATATTTAGTTTGTCTAATTATGTTATATTAGAATTATAATATACATTTTATTTCAGTCAATGAAAATATTTTTACGTAGTTTTTGTTTCCGTTAACAATCAGACTGTTATTCATTTTCTATATAAACTGTTTTACAATGAATTACATTTTCTGTATTTATAAATTGCACTTGCTGTATGATTACTGCAATAATTTATAATACAACTATATTGTTTATTTCCCTGATGTCTCTCATTTACGTTTCTTTAGATGAGCTATTTCGCTCCTATGATAAGTGATTGGCTAATTTAAGCTTCATATCACTTTTAAGAGCTCTTTTTGTTGCCGTCACAGTAAATAAAACACTAAAAAAAATTAAGTCTGTAATTTCAATGTTAAAAGAATGTAAAATTGCTACATTAAAAAGGTTAATTGATTAGTTACCATAACTTATATGGTAAAATATAATATATTAAACAAGACAATACATGTAATTGTATGGTAAAGTATTATAAAACATTTTTTTTTTTTAGATGCGTTAGATGATTTTACCATATAATTAAAGGTAAAAATGTATATGTTTGACAAGAGAAAAAACAATGATCGAGCGTTTCAAGAAGTCCTTGCGTGACCAGCCACATTTCATTATATTTTCTGTGAATATGTTTCGGTATGTATCAGTTATGCAAAAAGCAGACTTTTATAGTTCCAGATTGATAGCGTACAAAGTTTATATCATTTAATTATATCAACAGAAGTGAAGAGTAAAATCACTTACATCCCGTTAATCCCTAAACTTGGTCACCTTATTTTTTTATGGTACATTTCTGGTAACCACAACTGCCGGTATTTTACTGTAAATTTAATTGAATTGTATTTATTATTTTTTTTACAGTGAAGCTCCTATAACACTACAACATAAATAATAACGATAATAATAATTCCTTGGTTTGTATTCTGTTAACTTGAATTTGACTAGTTTCTCTCAAGTGGGCATAATAGAGTTGTTTTGCCAAAGTGGTGAACTCTTTGTTTTAATGTTACTTTCTATGACAGATTAGTGATTCATCATTCATTGGAAGCTAGTAGCCTTCAAAGGTTATATATCTAACTTTAGTTTTTGGATTTGGTGAGCCATAACATAGAAAATAGTGTATGATGCATTTATTTTTGTCAACAACTCAAGATCTGAGCTTCTCCCATTCATTAGATTAAGTTTTATTTTTAATATAAAGAAATCACACAGTGATTCAGTCAAGCATCTTCTCCTTACAGGATAAGGTTTCAGTGTGTCTGAGCTCTTGAGCATATCAGTTGCATTCAAAAGTGCCCAACGATTGGGGTGACTGGCTTTTGCGGACATTATCTATAACTGTGAAAAACTGGTGAAAAATTGCACAAACAGTCACATCAGTCTAGTAATACACAAATCTGTTTGCATTTGGTTGAGCATGTTATTCTTTCTTGTTCTGTCTAGTGATGCCTATGCTCATGAGAACAAAAAAAAGCCTTCCTTCTTAACTAGTCCCTATCTGCATCATCATCGTCATCAGAAGATCCAGCAAAGATTCAGATCCATTGCAGCATAATCTGCAAGATGCGTAAGAGAGTGCACATTTTGGTACTTTTTGATGTTTTGGGGAATTTAGAACCACTGGTCATTGTATGCTTTCACTATATGGAAAAAAGCAGCATGGACATTATGACAGAATGTTCACTTTCTCATCACTATCTTGCTGTTGCAAACACTCAAATTCACATGCATTCACATTTACCCAGGTAGGAAATACATTCAGCAACCCAGTAGCACATTAACTTCCACAGCACACAGTTCTTTGTTTTGCAGCTTTCAAGCAAATAAACTAAATAAATCTGC
The DNA here is from genome assembly GCF_025860055.1 of Xyrauchen texanus. Classification (NCBI taxonomy): domain Eukaryota; kingdom Metazoa; phylum Chordata; class Actinopteri; order Cypriniformes; family Catostomidae; genus Xyrauchen; species Xyrauchen texanus. Next base: position 4,606,126 of record NC_068288.1, on the reverse strand, counting down.
TATATAAAGCCACAAGTAAGCCAAAATTAAGTTGGTGTGGTTTAAAAATGTTTATTAATAAAAATAATTGCACATACATTACCTAGTTTTAGAGAACTTGAGTTTATTTCTATTATATTATTACCAATACAGAAATGTATTTCATAACACACATTTCATAACAACAGTGTTGTGTCTAAAATGTAAAAGTAAAAACCCCAAGGAAACCCAGAATCCCTTAGTTCCCTTAGCTTCTCAATGGAGAGAGTGGCGTCCTTTAGAGTTTGGGCATTCTAGCAGCATTTAGACGCATTCCAACGCAGGAGGAACCAGAGGCGTAGCGCATCTCTCTTATCATACCATTCCATGACTTCTTGTCCTCTTCATACCTATGAAAACAGCAATAAATATACTTCAAGGAAAAAATAAGCTTTTTTTTACTTCTAGAAAAGTACTTCCAGCTTTATTCAGCTGGGGGTCTTTTTGGTAGGTTTCAAATCCTTTTGGAATCTGATTGATTTTGAGTGAATTTTTTTTTATTTATTTTTTTGGAGATTTATTGGTTGGATGACGCAAATGCTGAATGTGTGGTTGTTTTCTTTTACATACATGTGAATGCCTCATAAGCTCATGCAACTGGAGATAGAATCAGCCGGTGGGACTTACTGCCAGATGTCAGTGATCTCGGAGGGTCCAATGTTTTTGTCCTCCAGCTCTACAATTGCAAAGCCACCAACTGCATAGAGGTATCCACCTGTGCTCACGAGATTCACAGAGCTGCGCTCCTGAGGAAACTCTGTGAATGTGTCCCACCTGGGAGTAAAGACACAATATAAATTAATGATAATTATACTCAAAGGAATATTCCGGTTTCAATAAAAATAAAGCTCAAACAACAGCTTTTGTGGCATAATACTGATAACCACAAAAAATGTATTTTGTCTTGCCCCTTTTCTGACAACAATTGTATTATATATTGTGCTTCTTTAGCTCAGATCACACAAAAAATGAACTATTTTTCAGGTTGGTTCAGCTAACGAGCATCCACGTTCTTGAGTTGACTGACAGGCGATCAGCGGCAGCGTTTTTCTATATATTTGTCTTTCATGTGCAGTATACAAGTGAGTTTAAATTACTGTATGAATCGGTATGAATGCTAGAGGAGGCTGACAGTATAATGCCTCCTCCCATTTGTAAACTGACCAATTAAAATGGATACACCTTTATCAGCTTCCATTCAAAAAGCACCCAAAAAAAGTGCCAAACGTGCCAAACGGAGGCAAAATGAAATTGCCTCCTTCCACGTTCATAACCAATCATTATCAGAGGTAACCATTCAAGCCAATCAGCTTGCAGTATCACGTTAACGCTCCAAGACTACTTGTGGACAACACAATAGGTGATTATTGGAAGATCTAAAAAAAATATTTGAAAGACTGAACAACATGATCATATACTGTATATATCTGACAAAATGAAGCAGTGAAGGATGGAGTTCGTCTACAAATACAATAGGCTATTAGGCAAATAGATACTGTACATGTAATGGAATGAGCTGTGTCATTAGTTCCATTCATTTGTTGTGATTACAAGTTTTGAGTTGGTGATTGGAAAGAGTTATATCACATCTGTAGTTACCAAGTCTATTTTAGGATCTCAGGGAGAGGACATCATCTGTATGTGTACGGGAGCACAATCACCCGCAAAAAAAACCCCATATCATAATATTTTATATTTAGACCCACTGTAATGTTTTATTGGTTTGATTTTTCGATACTAATTAATATATATCCCTCCTCTGTAAATTCTGTCATGGAACACCACTTCAGGCAATGTACGTATCTAAAAGGTGATTGGCTCTTTTACCTGTAAGATGGGACTTCCTTTTCTACATCCAATGGCTGTTTTCATTTCACCCATTCAAATTAATAGTGCTACATTTCTACTAAACTGTCTCTGACATCATCCCTTGCCATCTTTTTACAATGTTGCATATAATGAGCTGTATATAGCTGATGCAGTAGTTTAGTCTTTGTTCAATTACACTATTCATGAGGCAACTATATTGAATACTTACTTGTTTGTTCCAAAATCGTAGACTTCAGATAAAGCAATGAGACCATCTTCATTCACTCCTCCGGTAACGATAATTTTTCCTTTATGAACTGCAGCACCAAACATAGCTCTTGACGTCTTCATCGCTGCCAGTTCGCGCCATTCTGACTGCTTGTGGTTGTACACAAACATTTTATTGATAGCTTTGCTGAGAGAGAGGAAAGAGAGAGGATTTCTGTGGTCATTTAATCTACTATTGTTGACACTTTTTTTAACAGGCTAAAATCAACATGAAATTAACATTAACCCTATTTACTTTCTTAATATAAATTCCTGGTCTTATTGGGATTCATCGGTGCATGTTGTTCCAAAATTTTTTATAACTTGCTCTGGCACTGAAATTAGTTTCCATCACCAAGCCCTGTTATTTTTCAAAAACCTCCGTTTTGGAGTGGAATGCCCAGTATTTCATGATCCAATAAATTCCTGATGGATAAAATAAAGTTCTTATATCCATTGAATATCCTGTTTCACACAAAATATGTCACATTCTGGAAGTATTGCAAATACCATTTCACACCAGAGGTACATAAACAGGTTCCAAGAGGTGCACAAAAATTATTTCCAAAAAATTATAACAGGGATTAGGGCTGGGTAAAATATGGATTTTCTGATTAATCGCAGTCTTCATTTGAACATTTCCAGTATTGTTTTCTTAAAATCCTCTGTAAAATCTTTTAATATAGGGTGCATCTCAATCAGCTCCTTAGTTCAGTAGTCAGGTTACTAATCAGGGAGCCATTTGTCTCAATCGCAAAATATATACTTAGTAAAACACCAGTGCACCACCCCTGGATGCACGAGTTCGAATCCAGGGTGTGCTGAGTGACTCCAGCCAGGTCTCCTAAGCAACCAAATTGGCCCGGTTGCTAGGGAGGGTAGAGTCACTTGAGGTTACCTCCTTGTGGTCGCTTAAATATGGTTCTCGCTCTCAGTGTGGCACATGGTGTGTTGTGCATGGAGAATAGAGAGAAGCCTCCACACGCACTACGTCAACACGGTAACACACTCAACAAGCCACGTGATAAGATGCGCAAATTGACGGTCTTAGACATGGAGGCAACTGTGATTTGTTCTTCACCACCCGGATTGAGGTGTCACTATGCCTCTTAGAGTGCATTGGGCATTCCAAATTGGGGAGAAAAGAGGAGGGGAAAATTTTTTAATAAAATACCAACAGTGCACTGAAATGTTCGATCCCTAAAAAATCCCTCAATGCACCGTAAAAACCAGGGAGAATCGTTGCTCACTATGTTCCCTTACCGTAAACTTTATTATGTCTTCTGAAGTCTCTCAAGATGTTAGAAGACGAACCCAAGTGTAAAACCAAGAAGTCCAAGTCTTATTTTCTCTTTAAAAGAGATGTTGTTTGTAATGTTTTTCATTCAGAATTACCATGACAGGGAACAATGTTTTAAATATTTGAGATGTTAAAAGTTTTAAAAGGTAATTTATATTTGTATTTATTTTATTTATTTATCTTTCATAACAACACTGTACATTTGAATATCTTCATAGAAAATTAATGATAGGGTCATTTATACTGCAACGCTGTTGATTAATTGCAGCTGTGCTTCAATGTGCGAGCTCATTACCGCATAACAGGTGACTGTCATAAGTGTCCCAATGTTCAGTGGATGAACACCCTTGCCAGTGCCTGAATTAGTGTTCACGATATACTGATTTACGACATAGGGAGCTGATTGAGACACACACTTACTCTTATGCAAAGTCCAGCATCGAGATCTTTTAACTGGTTTGGTTTGAATACATGTCCAAAGACGATCTCCACGAAATCCATTTGTCACTATACAGGTGAAACTCGAAAAATTAGAATATCGTGCAAAAGTTCATTAATTTCAGTAATTCAACTTAAAAGGTGAAACTAATATATTATATAGACTCATTACAAGCAAAGTAAGATATTTCAAGCCTTTATTTGATATAATTTTGATGATTATGGCTTACAGCTTATGAAAACCCCAAATTCAGAATCTCAGAAAATTAGAATATTACATGAAATCAATAAAAAAAAGGATTTTAAATACAGAAATGTCAGCCCTCTGAAAAGTATAATCATGCATATGTACTCAGTACTTGGTTTGGGCCCCTTTGCATTAATTACTGCCTCAATGCGGCGTGGCATGGATGCTATCAGCCTGTGGCACTGCTGAGGTGTTATGGAAGACCAAGATGCTTCAATAGTGGCCTTCAGCTCTTCTGCATTGTTTGGTCTCATGTCTCTCATCTTTCTCTTGGCAATGCCCCATAGATTCTCTATGGGGTTCAGGTCAGGCGAGTTTGCTGGCCAATCAAGCACAGTAATACCATGGTCATTGAACCAGGTTTTGGTACTTTTGGCAGTGTGGGCAGGTGCCAAGTCCTGCTGGAAAATGAAGTCAGCATCTCCATAAAGCTTGTCTGCTGAAGGAAGCATGAAGTGCTCTAAAATGTCCCGGTAGACGGCTGCGTTGACTCTGGACTTAATAAAGCACAGTGGACCAACACCAGCCGATGACATGGCTCCCCAAACCAACACAGACTGTGGAAACTTCACACTGGACTTCAAGCATCTTGGATTGTGTGCCTCTCCATTCTTCCTCCAGACTCTGGGACCTTGGTTTCCAAATGAGATGCAAAATTTGCTCTCATCAGAAAAGAGGACTTTGGACCACTGAGCAACAGACCAGTTCTTTTTTTCTTTAGCCCAGGTAAGACATTTGACATTTGAAGCCCATGTCCAGGACCCGTCTGTGTGTGGTGGCTCTTGATGCAGTAACTCCAGCCTCAGTCCACTCCTTGTGAAGCTCCCCCACACATTTGAATGGCCTTTTCCTGACAATCCTCTCCAGGCTACGGTCATCCCTGCTGCTTGTGCACCTTTTTCTTCCACACTTTTCCCTTCCACTTAACTTTCTATTAATGTGCTTTGATACAGCACTTTGAGAACATCCAACTTCTTTTGCAATTACCTTTTGAGGCTTTCCCAAATTTATGTCAATGATGGTTTTCTGCACAACTGTCAGGTCAGCAGTCTTCCCCATGATTGTGAATTCAACTGAACCAGACTGAGAGACCATTTAAAGGCTCAGGAACCCTTTTCAGGTGTTTAGCTGATTAGAGTGTGACACTTTGAGCCTACAATACTGAACCTTTTCACAATATTCTAATTTTCTGAGATTCTGAATTTGGGGTTTTCATAAGCTGTAAGCCATAATCATCAAAATTATATCAAATAAAGGCTTGAAATATCTTACTTTGCTTGTAATGAGTCTATATAATATATTAGTTTCACCTTTTAAGTTGAATTACTGAAATTAATGAACTTTTGCACGATATTCTAATTTTTCGAGTTTCACCTGTATAAAGTCTCCTTTAATATCCTTTTTAGTATTTTTCGAATCACGCATACTGTTGCACAGATGCATTAAAGAAAATGCTGAGCTCAACCAAAATTACCGTTTTAACTATTTCTTATTATACATGTTAATGCAGATACTTAATTATGGTATAAATTATACATATTAAATAAAAATGTATATACAGTTGAAGTCAGAAGTTTACATACACTTTAGCCAAATACATTTAAGCTCAGTTTTTACAATTCCTGACATTTAATCATAGAAAAGGTCAGTTAGGATCACTAATTTATTTTGAGAATGTGAAAATAATAGTAGAGAGAATGATGTACTCCAGCTTTTATTTCTTTCATCACATTCCCTGTGGGTCAGAAGTTTTCATACACTTTGTTAGTATTTGGTAGCATTGCCTTTATATTGTTTAACTTGGGTCAATCTTTTTAAAAAGTCATCCCCAAGCTTCTCTCAATAAGTTGCTGGAAATTTGGCCCATTCATCCAGACAGAACTGTGTAACTGAGTTAGGTTTGTAGGCCTCTGTGGCATGGGGGGCGTGGTCATGTGTCGGTCTGCGGGAGAGAGAGAGAGCGGTAAGGCTTGTCACCTGGTTTGTAATTACCTCTAACACCTGTGTCTTGTTATAGTGATACGGAGAGAGACATTTAAGGGACGCCAAATGTCGAGAGAGGGAGAGAGTGGGTGCGTGAAGCACGACAGCCAGAGTGGAAACCTGTGCCCTGTCGGAAGAGAAATATAATTGTAACGACGGTTACCGTCGTGTGTGTGACAAAGTACAACATTAAAGTACTAACCTTGAACCTACCTCGTTGTCTCCTGACTCCTCCATCACTCCAACCAAAGAGGTTACAACACAGCTGTTAGTACCGAAGAGCCGTCGGGAAACACTCTTCCAGGCGGCTCACTATAATCCAATGGCCGGCCACTTAGGTCACGAAAAGTCTTTGAAACGTATAATGGCCCGTTTCTTTTGGCCGGGCATTCACGGGGACGTTCGCAAGTGGCGTGCCGGGAATGTCAGTTGGTGAACCCACCGGCCACCCCAAAAGCGCCATTGCGCCCGCTCTCGTTGATCGAGATCCCCTTCGACAGAATTGGAATGGATCTCGTTGGGCCATTAGAAAAGACTGCACGCGGGCATCACTTTGTGTTAGTTCTGGTGGACTATGCAACGCGATATCCGGAAGCAGTGCCTCTACGCAAAATCTCAGCACGCAGTGTTGCGGAGGCACTCTTCAGAATTATCTCCCGAGTGGGGATTCCAAAGGAAATCCTCACAGATCAAGGCACAACATTCATGTCACGTACACTTCGCGAACTATATGAATTATTAGGCATTAAGTCGATTCGTACCAGCGTCTACCACCCGCAGACCGATGGATTGGTGGAACGATTTAATAAGACCTTGAAAAACATGATTCGTAAGTTCGTACACGAAGATGCTAAAAACTGGGATAAGTGGCTCGAACCCCTGCTGTTTGCAGTACGAGAGGTCCCACAAGCCTCTACCGGCTTTTCTCCGTTTGAACTACTGTATGGGCGCCAGCCACGGGCGTGCTTGACGTCATACGGGAAGCTTGGGAGGAGGGACCTTCGGATAGCAAAAACCAAATTCAATACGTTCTTGACCTTCGAGCAAAAACTCCACACTTTGGGACGGGTAACACAGGAGAACTTGCTCCAAGCGCAAGAACACCAACGCCGACTGTACGACAGGGGCACTCGGCTAAGGGAATTTTCACAGGGAGATAAAGTACTTGTGTTACTGCCCACCTCGAGCTCCAAATTACTCGCCAAGTGGCAAGGACCCTTTGAGGTCACGCGACGAGTTGGAGATCTCGATTATGAGGTTAAGCGAACGGATAGGAGAGGGGCACGTCAAACGTACCACCTCAACCTCCTCAAACCATGGAGGGAGGCGGTACCTGTAGCCTTGGCGACGGCGGTTCCGGAGAAGGCGGAGCTCGGACCGGAGATATTGCTCAAAGCAAATTAATTTACTCCGGTCCCTTGCGGAGACCACCTCTCGCTGTCGCAGCTGACAGATGTTGCGAGGCTGCAAGCGGAGTTCGCAGACGTGTTTTCTCTCCTGCCCGGTCGCACAAACCTCATAGAACACCATATCGAGACCACCCCGGGCGTGGTGGTTCGTAGCCGGCCCTATCGCCTCCCGGAGCACAAGAAAAAGGTTGTTAGGGGGGAATTAGAGGCAATGCTCGAAATGGGGGTAATACAAGAGTCGCACAGTGATTGGGCCAGCCCGGTAGTCCTGGTACCAAAGAGCGATGGCTCGGTCCGCTTCTGTGTTGACTATGGGAAAGTGAACGCGGTGTCCAAATTTCACGCATATCCAGTGCCGCGTATTGACGAGTTACTCGATCGGTTGGGCGCGGCTCAATTTTACTCGACACTGGACTTAATGAAGGGGTATTGGCAGATCCCTTTAACGCCAATGTCCAGAGAAAAAAACGCTTTTTCAATACCGTTCGGATTACACCAATTTGTAACACTTCCGTTCGGCTTGTTTGGAGCCCCGGCCACGTTTCAGTGCCTTATGGATAAGATCCTCAGACCGCACATGGCATATGCCGCCGCATATCTAGATGACATTATAATTTACAGTAATGACTGGCGGCGGCATATGCAACATCTGAGGGCTGTTCTGATAGCGCTGAGGCGGGCGGGACTCACGGCAAACCCGAGGAAGTGTGCAATTGGATGTGTGGAAGTTTGGTATCTGGGGTTCCACTTGGGTCACGGGCAGGTGCGTCCACAGGTTGACAAAACCGCAGCGATCGCAGCATGCCCGGCACCCAAGACCAAAAAGGGGGTAAGGCAGTTTTTGGGGCTGGCTGGCTACTACCGAAGGTTTGTGCCTAGTTATTCTGATGTCACCAGCCCGCTGACTGACCTTACTAAAAAGGGGGTTCCCGATCCGGTCCAGTGGACAGAGTCGTGCCAACAGGCCTTCCTTAAGGTAAAATCTGCACTGTGTGGGGGGCCGCTTTTACATGCACCTGATTTCTCTCTCCCCTTTATTTTGCAGACTGATGCATCTGACAGGGGGCTGGGCGCAGTGCTCTCGCAGGTGGTCGGAGGGGAGGAACGACCGGTACTGTTTATTAGTCGCAAGCTCTCCTTCAGGGAGACGAAATATAGCACCATCGAAAAGGAGTGTCTTGCGATTAAGTGGGCGGTTCTGACGCTCCGCTGCTACCTGCTGGGGCGGGCCTTCGCCCTCTGTTCCGATCACGCCCCTCTGCAGTGGCTCCACCGCATGAAGGATACTAACGTGCGGATCACCCGTTGGTATCTGGCTCTCCAGCCCTTTAAGTTCAAGGTGTTCCACAGGCTGGGGGCGCAGATGGTTGTGGCTGACTTTCTCTCCAGAAATGGGGGGGGAGTGGGCAGGCCGGATGTTGCCCCAGCCTGAGTCAGCGGTGGGGGCATGTGGCATGGGGGGCGTGGTCATGTGTCGGTCTGCGGGAGAGAGAGAGAGCGGTAAGGCTTGTCACCTGGTTTGTAATTACCTCTAACACCTGTGTCTTGTTATAGTGATACGGAGAGAGACATTTAAGGGACGCCAAATGTCGAGAGAGGGAGAGAGTGGGTGCGTGAAGCACGACAGCCAGAGTGGAAACCTGTGCCGTCGGAAGAGAAATATAATTGTAACGACGGTTACCGTCGTGTGTGTGACAAAGTACAACATTAAAGTACTAACCTTGAACCTACCTCATTGTCTCCTGACTCCTCCATCACTCCAACCAAACCAGTTTACAGCCTCCTTGCACGCACATGCTTTTTCAGTTCTGCCCACAAATATTCGGATTGAGATCAGTGCTTTGTGATGGCCACTCCAATACCTTGAATTTGTTGTCCTTAAGCCATTTTGCCACAACTTTGGAGGTAAGCTTGTGGTCATTGCCCATTTGGAAGACCCATTTTCAACCAAGCTTTAACTTCCTGGCTGATGTCTTGAGATGTTGCTTCAATATATCCACCTAATTTTCTTTCCTCATGATGCCATCTATTTTGTGAAATGCACCAGTCCCTCCTGCAGCAAAGCACCCCCACAACATGGTGCTGCCTCCCCCATGCTTCACGGTTGGAATGGTGTTCTTTGGCTTTCAAGCCTCACCCTTTTTCCTCCAAACATAACTATGGTCATAATTGTTTCATTAGACCAGAGGACATTTCTCCAAAAAGTCAGATTTTTGTCCTCATGTGCACATGCAAACTGTAATCTGGCTTTTATATGGATATAGATATTGTCTACATGTTTCCTCCATCATCTTCACCAGGTCTTTTTTCTGTTGTTGTGGGATTGATTTGCATTCTTCTGTCTCTAAGAGACAGAATGTGGCTCCTTCTTGAGTATTATGATGGCTGTGGGCAGGATTGGGAGGGTCACTTTTGAAATGTATTCCACTACAGATTACAGAATACATGCTGTAATATGTTATTTGTAACATATTCCATTAGATTACTCAAGGTCAGTAACATATTCGAAATACTTTGGATTACTTCTTCAGCACGTCTATTTTTTCACTTGTTTTGACTTTAAAATATCTGCCAGTACAGTAAAACAAAATACATGTTACACAACATTTATTTCTATTTCTTCTGCTCAAAACTTCAAACGTACTTCTCTGTCTGCTCGTATGAATGTAACACATCATAAGAAAGTGTTTCACCGCTGTTCAAATGCATTTTGTATCACATCATTAATATGTTTAAATCTTTTCCTTCTAAAAGTACTAAATATTAAATGAAACAAATGACAATAAAATGTTAAGCAATCTCTTCAGTAATCAAAATACTTATTGAATATATCTGTATTCTAATTACCAATTATTTAAATTACTATGTAGTGTATTTAATAACTGTAGTGAAATACAGTTACTTTTATTTTGCACTTTAAATACACAATTCCATTACATGTATTATGTTACTCCCCAACCCCGGCTGCGAGGTCCCATAGTGCTTATACTTGCATACAATTGTTTGTACAGATAAACGTGGTACCTTCAGGCAAATGGAAATTGCTCCACAGGATGAACCAGACTTGTGGAGGTCCACAATTGTTTTTCTGAGGTCTTGGCTGATTTATTTTGATTTTCCCATGATGTCAAGCAAAGAGGCACTGAGTTTGAAAGTAGGCCTTATAATACATCCATGGGTACACCTCCAATTCAGGACACCTCCTATCAGAAGCTAATTGTCTAATGGCTTGACATTATTTTCTGGAATTTTCCAAGTTGCTTATAGGCACAGTTAACTTGTTTGTATGTAAACCCGAATTGTTTGCTAATGCTTGTTTGCTAGTTTTTTAATATTAAATCAATGGAGTGGTTAAAAAATTTGTTTTAATGACTTCATTAAAACTGAGTGTATGTAAACTTCTGACTTCAACTGTATGGAATTTAATATATGCAATTTCAAGATTTCATAGTAATTAATGGACTACATTTAAAGAGCTATAATGTGACCAAAATCATTGTAACGTTTGCAGGGACTCAAGCGAAAGAGGATCTAAATGCAGGCTTATTTAATAAAACTCAGGAAATTAAACACAGAAAACTAAAACATGAAATCAGAACAAACCGTTACGTCCATGAAGGGTAACAACTGACAAAGAACACAAGAAAACCAAGGGATTAAATACACAAGGGGCAAAGAGGAAACAAGGATCACCTGGGACTAATAATCACATGAACCAATGAAACAAAGACAATGACAAGAACTACAAAACCCACAATCAAACCACGAGACAGACAGAGAACAATAAACATAAATACATGATGACACCCCGCGACCCTGTACACAGGATAAGCGGTTGACGATGGATGGATGGATGGACATGATGACACCTAGTGGTCACCAGGGTAATCGTGACAATGATAAATGTGTCCCCTTTAAGAGTTTTCCAACACTGGAGTTTTGCCACACCTGCTTTCCAGCACTATCTCATGTTAGAAATGTGAGAACCTACACTATGCAAGAGAGCTCTTGGTTTTGTTCATCTGTTGAGAATTCTTTGGGTAGATATAAAATTCTACACAAAATGTTGTTAAATTGCATAAAATATGTGTTCAGGAAAGTCATAATATAAAATGTAGTGTTTTTTATGGGTTGTTTTTTTAAGGATGCATATAGATTGCATGTGTGGATTTTGACCACATTTTGGTACACATGTGAGGACTGGGTATGTAAATTTAATATTAATCATATCTTATTTAAAGATTTATAGCCCAGAGTGTTTTCCAGATTTGTGAATAGGTGTGATGCGTGTTGTGTGTGAAAATATGTTCAGGTCCTTCTCAAAAAATTAGCATATTGTGATAAAGGTCATTATTTTCCATAATGTAATGATAAAAATTAAACTTTCATATATTTTAGATTCATTGCACACCAACTGAAATATTTCAGGTCTTTTATTGTTTTAATACTGATGATTTTGGCATACAGCTCATGAAAACCCAAAATTCCTATCTCAAAAAATTAGCATATCATGAAAAGGGTCTCTAAACAAGCTATTAACCTAATCATCTGAATCAACTAATTAACTCTAAACACCTGCAAAAGATTCCTGAGGCTTTTAAAAACTCCCAGCCTGTTTCATTACTCAAAACCGCAATCATGGGTAAGACTGCCGACCTGACTGCTGTCCAGAAGGCCATCATTGACACCCTCAAGCAAGAGGGTAAGACACAGAAAGAAATTTCTGAACAAATAGGCTGTTCCCAGAGTGCTGTATCAAGGTACCTCAGTGGGAAGGCAAAAGTGTGGCAAAAAACGCTGCACAACGAGAAGAGGTGACCGGAACCTGAGGAAGATTGTGGAGAAGGACCGATTCCAGACCTTGGGGGACCTGCGGAAGCAGTGGACTGAGTCTGGAGTAGAAACATCCCCACATTCCCCAGGTCAAGCCACTTTTGAACCAGAAACAGCGGCAGAAGCGCCTGACCTGGGCTACAGAGAAGCAGCACTGGACTGTTGCTCAGTGGTCCAAAGTACTTTTTTCGGATGAAAGCTAATTTTGCATGTCATTTGGAAATCAAGGTGCCAGAGTCTGGAGGAAGACTGGGGAGAAGGAAATGCCAAAATGCCTGAAGTCCAGTGTCAAGTACCCACAGTCAGTGATGGTCTGGGGTGCCATGTCAGCTGCTGGTGTTGGTCCACTGTGTTTTATCAAGGACAGGGTCAATGCAGCTAGCTATCAGGAGATTTTGGAGCACTTCATGCCTCCATCTGCTGAAAACCTTTATGGAGATGAAGATTTCATTTTTCAGCATGACCTGGCACCTGCTCACAGTGCCAAAACCACTGGTAAATGGTTTACTGACCATGGTATTACTGTGCTCAATTGGCCTGCCAACTCTCCTGACCTGAACCCCATAGAGAATCTGTGGGATATTGTGAAGAGAAAGTTGAGAGACGCAAGACCCAACACTCTGGATGAGCTTAATTGCCGCTATCGAAGCATCCTGGGCCTCCATAACACCTCAGCAGTGCCAAAGGCTGATTGCCTCCATGCCACGCCGCATTGAAGCAGTCATTTCTGCAAAAGGATTCCCGACCAAGTATTGAGTGCATAACTGAACATAATTATTTGAAGGTTTAATTTTTTTTGGTATTAAAAACACTTCTTTTATTGGTCGGATGAAATATGCTAATTTTTTGAGATAGGAATTTTGGGTTTTCATGAGCTGTATGCCAAAATCATCAGTATTAAAACAATAAAAGACCTGAAATATTTCAGTTGGTGTGCAATGAATCTAAAATATATGAAAGTTTAATTTTTATCATTACATTATGGAAAATAATGACCTTTATCACAATATGCTAATTTTTTGAGAAGGACCTGTATAATGAGAATTGTATTGTTTGAACTGTTCTTAAAGCCTGTTTAGAAATGCATGGAATGCTTTGAGTGATTTAAGCAAGTACTTAAATATATAAAATGCAGTGAATGATATAAGCATGTATTATGGTGATGTATGCTGAAGCATACAGGTAGGCTAATGACCTGTTTGTATTTTCTTTTGGAATTAGCCTCTACCATATTTTGTTGTAACCATGGCCATAACCAGCTATGAGGTCACTGAGGTCTGGACATTGGTCAATTTTTCATATTCAAAAATAAATTCTGATGCTATGTACAACTGAAAAAAAAAAAAAAAAAGCAGTTTAAAACTCCTTTGAGTGTCTGCATGCATGTATAATTTTGTTTAGACAGTTGGCTTGATTCTTTATTGTCCGCAAATACTACAAGAGTGTGATGAAATGGCGCTACCTGAAGCTGCGCAGCGCATTTGCCGGGCAGAGCAGAGTAAATGCAGGACAGTTCTCACTAAACTGAAGAACCTGCTCTGAGCTTGCAGCGTGCTGACCCAAGGTTAACACAGTGCAAGTTGCGTGTGACCCATTTGAATTTGACACAGAATTCTCTGTTATAAACATATCTGATTTGAGACACTTAAAGGCTCTGTGCTGAAGCTAGCTGAAACATGATTAAACAGCCCGTCATATTAAACTACAATGACAAGGTAAACAGGAAAACATTGTTCCATTCACAATGGTAATTACAAGCTTTTCATTCCACAAATCAGCACCCTTACAGAAATATACCTGACAGTTAATGTAGTAACATTAACTGTAGTAGTAACTATGGTATTTTGCCAGAAATAATGTATATATTTATAATAAATGTTAATATTATTAGCCTACAAAAATATTAAATATTGTATATTAGTGCAATCTTTGGTAAAGTGTCCATGCTGACCATATGTCCATGCTGACCATACATTTTCAAATAAAAAAAAGTTCTCAAACTGTAGAGAGGATTGTTGAGACTGTCACAGGGAACTTTGACATAGCATTGACAGCTGCAAACTACACCATATGTTCTCCAACTCCACTGATTTCACTTACACACACACACTTACTTGTCATCTGTCTTTCCTCCAATGCAGTACACAAGGTTGTTATGTGAGACAACTGCATGGCCATGAATATGCAGAGGAAGTTTTTTGGTCTCACTCCATTTCATCTTTCTGTAATGACATGAAATATTAAAACACCAAGTCTGAGCCCATACCTACTTGTACAGCTAGACAGTTGGACAGAAAGAGAAAGGAGAAGTTCAATTGTTTGTGAAATAAAGACACACTGACTTATATAAGAAAAGATCAGCTGAATTGAAATGTCATACTCAGTGTCGTAGCACATGACTGAATCAAGAGACTCGTTGGTCTGCAGGTCTTTGCCAGCTATGGCGAATAGCAAGTTCTCACATTCACCCAAACTGAACAGGCATCGGGGGCTGGGCATAGGGGGCATGGCCCTCCATTCAGCCGCAAGACTGTCCAGCTGCAACAACAGGACAAAAATTAAATGCTTTTCAAATTTGCCAGGAATGACATATTTCACACTACAAACAACATTTTAAAACTCTCTAAACAGTGAGTTGTAATTGGCTGGGGTCAACCACAGAAAATCAAAATATGATTTTGATTCTGTTTACACTAAGAAAAAAGTACTAAACTGTACCTTTTAAGGTATATGAGCTGTAACTGGAGTGATACCCCTCAAGGGATCCATTTTTGTACATCCAGTTAGAGTTTTGGGGTACATAATTTTATCCTTAAGAGGAAAAAGGTACAGGTAAATGTTTGTTCCCAGAACAAAATATAAATGTACCTTTAAAGGTACTCAACAGGGTCTTGGGGTACAATTATGTAACTAGAGGTTCAAAAAACCTCCCTAGAAGGTATCACCCCAATGATGGCACTTGTACCTTAAAAGGTACCAATTTTCTTGTGTACAAATTAAAGTTGAAAATACCAGCATGCATTTTCAGGCTAATTGATGAATCCAACAGCATGATGTTTGAAAAAACCAAAGTAATTAGTTTTTTGAGAGTTCATTTGATAATGTACCTGGTAGAAGTAGCACTGCAGAGGAGACTCTTTGCTTTCTTCATCAACAAACAGGCCACCGACGATATAAAGCTGGTTCTTCTTGGTGGAAAGACTCACATGGTTCTTTGGCACCTGCTCTGACATGGCAGCCAGAAAACACTCGTTCTCACCCACATCGTATGCCACTGCTGCTGTGTCATTGATCATGAGGATCAGATCTCGTCCATACATCCCCAATCTACGGTTATCATTCAAGTACCCTGGAAACAACTCCTCTTCTTCTCCTCCAGCCTCACCGTTTACCTCACCTTCCTTCTTCTCCATCTTCTTCTCTGGGAGTTTACCTCCAAAGGCATCTTTGATGACTTGCAGCTTCTTCAAGAGTTCTGGATCAGCCTTGATGATGTCATCGGTCTCAACCTTCTCCCTGAAGTACTTTTCAGGAAGCAGACGGAAGCGGATGCACTCAAACGCTTCCCCTAGACTCTTGGCACGCTTCGCCTTGTCGCTGCGCACCCACTTCATCACTGACTCAAACACAAATTCCTCTTTTTCCACGTTGAGCGTGTCTCCGCCAATCAGGGCCAAGAGCTCATGGGGTGCCAACTGAAGGAACTCCTCCTCAGCAGCCACAGTTTCAAAGCGGTCTGCAATGTAGTCACGTGCAGCTATGGCAAGTCTGGGAACGCTGAGGACCAGGCCAAGCCTGAAGACGGCAAGACAATTGGACAAGGACAGCTTCTTCTGGAGATAATTCACACATACTGTAAATATTGAGGGTATCTGGAAACGGTTCGCCACAGCAAATATCTCCTGAACGTTGTCGTCCGTCAAGTCAATCTCAGCAGAGTACAAGTATTGGATGATCATATCCATGATGGTGGGATCTACATCATCCAGAACCACTTCCTTGCCACTTTCCTTCTCCTTGCCGTCCTCTGAGAAGAACAGCTCTCTGAAGTAGGGGCTGCAGGCAGCCATTATCAAGCGGTGGCAAGGAAAGCAGCGGTCACCAATTTTCAAAGTGCAGTCCACAAACTTGTTCTCATTCAAGAGTTCCTTCAATCCATCCTGAAGCAAGGTGCTCTGGAACAGCCGCAGTTCCTCCTTAATGGCTTTTGGATCCATGATATTGTGTTTTGTGATGGGAATTGGAGGACTAGAGAAGAAAAATTAGATAAGGTGGCCGCAGGTCTGCTTGCCACACAGTCCGGGTTGGAAAAAGACAGAGTGCTGAAAAGATTCCCAGGCTGAAGGGGATGTTATTTAATCCTGCCATTCTAAATATAACCCTCCCACTCTTGTACACCCCCACTGCCTCTGTCATCCCTCAATTTTAGCTGTGAAGAGGGGGATAGTGGAAAGGGAGATAGTGGGTCAGGCCAGTGCCTAGACGTCAGCTGTCACAGCGGGACAGGACACATAAAGATCAGAGGAGATCCATGAATCTGCAAGTTTTTTCAATTGAAAGTGAATAACAAGTATTCTAACAGTTTATATGTAGGAATTGTTTGTATGAGTTTCTGGTCCCAGTTTCTATGTGGGAATCTGTCTATTTGTCAAATTCACCACACAAATGCAGCACTAGCAGTAGCTAGACAGCTGCGACTACAACAGGCGATGAGCCATTTTCAGCTGCCTCAACCACCTGGTGCCTTATTATTCATATGCCAGATCCTGAAAGAAGGGACTTTCAACAACTCAAATAAAACTATAAATGTAAAAATAGTTAGTCACATTGGCAGGAACCACTCCTATATTGTACATTAAGAAACCACAAGTGTGCAAATTAAGCAAAAGATTAGGCCAGTGATTCCCAGGTTCCAGATGGTATATGAAAAGAACTGGATGAACTATGCTGAATCTAATAAAATCACAAATATGGCTTCAAATAAAAATTATAAAATTAAGGATAGGTAAAAATATAGATTTTTCAATTAATTGCGATCTTTATTTGAACAATTCTGGTACTGATCTTTTACTCTATGTGAAGTTTGGCACTGAGATCTTTTCACTGTGTGGAGAGTAAAAGTTAGGTTTGACCCTAAGATCCATGCAATCCATTTATCATTTAATTATGTTTTTAAAAAAATACTGCCTCTGTTCTTTACAGTCAAAAAAGTAGTAGTAACAAAAAAGGAAACATTAATTCTAATCAAACATAGAAGGTATGCACTAAAGAAACCATCCAAATTCTCTCTCTTTAATATGTGCTCAACTGCCCCCAGGAGTATTAAAGAGACAGTACCATTTTAGTGTAAATTATGCATATAAACAATAAACATGTAATAAAACATACGGTATGTAATTTTAAGACATATTTATTGATGGAATCCATGGAATACATATATTTTTCAAAAGCTAAATTGTGACCAAAATTATGAAAAACTAATGATTACATTTTTACAATTAATATTTCCTAATGTACCAAGTTAGAATTACCCCTGTATAATTAACAGCATTAGCTAAGAGACTATTTCTTTCATATGTAAGGAGTAAGTGAAAAATGGATAATAATCAATATTAATGATAATGTAAAATTATATAGTCTTTGACACACATCTTTGTTTTTTGTTGATGGAGTAATTTAGCCTTACTGATGGTGCTATGTGGATAGTTACGGCAAAAAAGGTTGGGAAACATTGGATTAGGCTAATACTTCCTAGACACAAGGTAATCTACAATACAAAGAGAAATAAACTAAACTTTATGCTTAGGATGAATCACTTATGTTATAGCATTCCTCATTTGTAAGTAAATATGGTGAAAAGTGTCTGTTGAAATGATAAATGTAAATGTCCAGAAAAGGCTACGTCCACACAAATACGTTTAACGAAAACAGAGGCTTTTGGAAATGCTCTCCATAACTTGTTTTTCTTTAGAGCCTAGAGCTGTCACAGCTACAGGTGTGATATCTCATGACACTGATATCTATCAGGCAGTACAGACAGTATTTTCTGCTTGTTGTTTCATTGTTTTGGTAAATTACTTACACATACCAGTTTACTGACAGATTTTTCAATAGAGTACATTACGGCATTACATTTATTTTTGAGTCTGATTTCTCAGTTGTGTGTGGTTGTTTTGCCCCAATTATTATATTTCATCTGTCTGGCTTTGAATTACGTCAGGCTTGTAAAACTCTATGCCATCTTTTAGCTCAAAATGTTCAATGAATGAATAGATGAATGAATAACCCTCTGATTTTATAGCAACTGTTTTTCTGATCAATGGCAGATGGGGAGTTGTTTAGGGAAAATTTCATTTAAAAATTGATGATGATTTTTTAGCACTGAAATAGGTTTTGTGAGTAATCTCACCTGTTTCTATGACAGCCCTATGTTCCGTAAACAGCAAAAGAGTCGAGAGTGGCCCAAGTTTTTTTAGCCAATTAGTAAACTAACCAATCTGAAAATGCTCTCTGATTAGAAATCATGTTTGCTGATATTGGGTTGGCTGATGTCTTTTGAGGGCGAGGTTTTGGAGAGACTGCGTGTGGTTGAAGTTAGCAAAATGTCTGAATTCTTGCCTTTAGAAACTTCATAAGAAATCTTAAATAAAAAACAAATCTACCATAATCAAAACCAGAGTTCAGTGAAAGGCCGGAAAAACCCTCACTGAGCTTAAAGATGCAACATACCATGAGTATATATCAGCGCTCTTATTTAGTGTTACAGAATAATTCACTTTATACTGGATTTGTTGAAAGCGGAACAGCTAATCTATTCAACCACTTAAAAATATTTTATTACAAATGAACATACGACACAAAATGTATATTTATATAAATTTTTATTTATAAAAAAGTTATATTGATATCATTAGCTCTTAAAGACCACATTTAATTTATTAAATAAGTATAAAAAAAAATACTAATTCACTTACTCAATATTATGTATCTATGACATTGTACAATTCTGCTTGTTCAAAGCTCTACTGGTTGTGGTCTTTTCAGATCTTAAAGGAATAGTTCACCCATTTTTTTTTCTTCAGAATTTACTCATGCTCATGTCGTTCCAAACACGTATGCGGAACATAAAAGATGTTTTAATTAATTTCTTTCTCCGTCTTTTCAATACAATATCACTGTAAAGTGACTCACTTTAAATCTTTAAAATTACCCCAAAAATGACCCAAAAGTACTATAAAAGTAGCCCATGTGGCTCGTGAAACATATTCCAAGACTTCTGAAGCCATTCAATGAAAATTAAATGCAAGTTATTTTTCTTGTGTCTGTTTCAAGTTCAAGAGCGCTACAAGAGAATCACAATGGCTTTCGTCTAAGCGCTACAAACTCAATTATGGCACAATTCAAATTTTGGGGTAAACTATTCATTTAAAAAGGTCTGAAACTGACATCTCATTGAAGCGTTTCTTGCATATTTAGCATTAAAAAAAGCACAAAAAAAAAGTTTAACAGGTTAGATGTTGATCATGAATATATGTGGAAGTACATAGCAAGATGTTCACCAGAGTCTTATGCACAATTCTTTGCACATCTTGTAAATGCTCATACCCTGTGCACAATCTACATTTGTACTTGTTTTAGCTAAATTCTCTTTTCCCCAGTACTCCAACATGCATGTGTGTTGTATATGTATAGTAGTATTGTGCTGTGGGGGGTGGGGGGTTAGTTAGGGGTGTCACCAGGGGGCAGTGCCCCCTCAGCCAGACAAATGTGCCCCCTCAGTTAAAATGTTGTACTTGAACCAATTTTTATAATTTAGTTACTATCTTTTAAATGTGTCTTACTTTCTGATTGACAGCCTAAATATGCAACTACTTAGTAAAATAAAATAAATAAATAAAGCAAATTAATCCTGATTGAAATTGCTGAATCCCTATCACTGAATCAGGTTAAATTTAGGGGTGGGAGTTACATTGTCTGACTCAACGCTCTTCTTAATGCAGCCCGCCATATTCAATCAGAGGCTCAAAGGAAATGGATTTAAGAAAATGGCTTTCCAATGGTAGCCTCCATAAAAAAAACCTCAACAACACAACAGAACTGTAACAACAGATCAAAATATTATAAGGCAAGTAGAAGTAATTCTGGTGACACTTTTATTGACACCATAGAGACAGAGTCATCAGACACCGGCAGACTCTAGCTGCAGCACTGTTGATTAGACTAGCAGTTATGTCAAGCTTAACAATCATAGGGATAGGAGCAGCCCCCATTCTACAGCATCAGACTTTACTGCATCTAAAGTTGGGCCTCCAGAAGATCTTGGCATCTCCAAGCCAAACCAAGTTATCCTAGTGAAATACCCCAGTCGTCTGTTTCAAGACATAAAGCGCTCATTTGTGAGCTCTTTGTTTGTGAATAGAGAGTGGCTGGAGTATAGCGTTTTAAGTGATACAGCGTTCTGTTATCCCTGCCAAAATGTATGCCTTTTGGGAAATACAGTTGACACCACTTTCAAAGTTACTGGGTGCAGCCATTGGAAACATGCAATGGAAATGGGAAAGGGATTCCATAGGCATGTGACATGAGAAGAACACCTTGTCTGCCAAGCCATGTAGATGTAGCGAGAGAGACACAAGGACAGAGGCAGAGAAATATCCACACTCGTAAACAATGAGCAACTGAAGAGGAACAAGTACTACATATCTTCTATTATCGATGTGATTGTGTTCTTTGTAAGACACCAGTTACTTTTAAGAGGAGCAAAGTGAGCAAAGACGCTATATTAGCTGACATCATAAAATCTGTCCAATGTAATGCTACGTATATGTCTCATGATATTCAGAATGAACTCATTGGAATTATGAGCAGTAATGTCACAGAGGAAATCGTCAAAGAAATCGGTGATGCATGGCACACTATAAAGGTAGATGGAACTCGAGATCCAACAGGATTGGAAAATATATGGATAGTCATTTGTTTTGTCTCAGAAACGTATGAGACAAATGAACGGCTGCTAACAATAGCTATTGCTGATGCAAGGGATGCTCAAATATTGACTGACACAATATTGGCAGCACTGACTAAAGCTGGCCTGTCCCCATCTAAGATTTTGAGCCAGGTCTATGATGGAGTTTCACTCATGTCCAGAAAGAATGGTGGTGTGCAGAAGGTTTTACAAGGGCGACTGGACAGAGAAATACGTTCATTGTTTCAATCACCAGTTTCATCTGGTTGTCACTCATGCATTGTCAGTTGAGCAAGCTTTCAAAGTTTTCTTTGACATCTATGGCACGTTGTATAAATTCATCATAAAGCCTACTGTATCTCTCAATTACAAGGGTGAGAGATGAAAGCGCTTACTTGACCAATGATGAATGGTTCATTTTGCTGACCCATTCATTTGCATCATATTTAGGTATTATATCGGTTATTCTGACTTCAGACAAGGACATCACCTAAGTACTCTCAGAGGTTAACAATACACAAGACTTTGTCTCAGAAGTAAGAATGGATGTGGTTGGACTTCTTAGAGAGATCTCCCAACACAAATTCATATTCATCGCCCATCTCATCCATAAAAACCTTTGTGGCAGCAGGGACTCGATTAATTAATCGGGACACCATGTAATTAATTTGATAAAATATTTTCATCGATTGACAGCCCTAATATATATATATATATATATATATATATATATATATATATATATATATATATATATATATATATATATAGTTTCTTTAGATGTATTTTTTTTTTCTAATCTTGTAAAATATTCCTTTGTTGTCTCTCATACAGCTTTGTCAGTCAACTAGTCAGTCAGCTCTGTGACGATGAAAACGGACCAATTATCTTCAATTGCATCAATGGTTTCCAAAATGGAACCATACCATATCAATGGTAATGGCGGGTATAATTACGGGACTGACATATTTGAAGGCAACAGACAGAAAACTGGAACACACTCTGTGAAGAACACTGTTACTCAAGAAAGTGGGAGGGGAGATACTTTGGTCCAAACAAAGACGAGGTTAGTACACTTTGGGTCTCTTGATTGGGAGAACACAGCTGTGATAGTCTGGGTTCTGGAGATGTTTTTTGCCATTGATTTTCTCCATAGGGATTTCTAATAATTCTTTAATGAAGAGTTCGAAGCCATAAACCAAACCAACAACATTTCTTGGAAGCAAAAAAGTTTTTGAAAATCTGAAAAAAGAGCTCATGAAACATTGTGAATAATGTAATCAAATCAGAAACAATGGTACAATAAAAAACTATTGACAGATTCTGCTCCAGACAACACCGAACGCTTGAAGTCGGACATCTGACATGTGAAATCGGGGTAGATCGATGAACCCCAAACTTCAGCGAGTAGCATCATTTGACGTAATTTCCAAGATGGCGTGACCTCCGAGCATAAACCAGAGCTGGGTTTTGTGGCATAAAAAAACTTTTAAGTATTTTCACTGCAGGAAATGTCTGTATATGCATTATACAAGAGGATTTTAAGAGGAATTGTTTGTGTATCAAACAATGTCTATGCTTTTTTATAGCTATTTTGCTAATGAAATAGCTACTAAATAGCTAGCTAGCTAGCATCTGGAAGGCTGTGCATGTGTTTATGCATTAGGAATGTATTCGCGTAACCGTGATGTGTGATTGACTGGAATGCTCTGAGGTCGAGGTGGAAAATTTCAACACCTCTGACTTTGTGTTACGATCCCTTGTTGTCTGCCCCGTGTTTTCTGTTTCACTGATCACGTTCCATGTCACGTTTTCCTTGTTGTCCGCTCCGTGTTTCACTGTCCTTGTATGAACTACACTTCCCGTCATTCCCGGCCCGCATCACTGCCGTCACAGTGTTATTGTCCGCACCTGTTTGTTATTTTGTCATCTTCGTGTCTGTCTATTTAAACCCTGTTGTTCCTCCTCTCATTTGTCGATCGTTGACGTTTCATGTTCGTGCCGATGTTTACTCTTGTCACTCGTGTTCGTTCGAGGTAACCCTGCCCTTCGTGGATGTTTTGTCAACCTGTGTTCAGCTGTGTGTTATTTTGTGTTTGAGTTTAGTTTTTTCCCATCGTGGACTTTTTCATTTGTTCCTGAGTTTGTTTAATTTTGTTGTTGCAATAAAGCCGCACTTAGATCCAAACCTCCCGTCTGCCTTCGCCTGCATTCCCTCCCATTCAATCATAACACTTTGTCTGGAATGCAGCATTTGTAATCAGTATCAAAACAATCTAATTTAGTTTATTGCTAAATATTCATATATATACTGTACAAATAAACAAATAGTTTGAGAGTGTAAGGAACAGCAACATTTCTGATTGGTGGATCTTGCTCCAGGATTGTGGGTAGTGTAGTTCTTTAAAAGGAATTCTGCTATTAACACAATTTGTTTTACGCTATGTGTGTATATATATATATATATATATATATATATATATATATATATATATATATATATATATAAATACTTATTTATAATTCTTAGCAGTTGTATTACCTGGCATGGTGTTGAAGTCATCAAGGTAGTAAATGTGTTCACTGTCAGGGTCTAACGCAATCAGATTACGCTCCTGGAGAAATGCAGCCTATGTCGTATGTTAATGATTCCCAGTGCATGCATCTCAATGTTTGCTACAAGCGCCACCCTAACTGCAATATCTAGCTTTACTGGCTCCCTTTTATCTATCTGTCCATCTGTGATGATGATGGCCATCTTCCTCACTGATGTCCTGTCGCTGTAGAATGCTTCCGGAGTTGCTTTGCGGATGGTAGAGCCCATGTATGGTGAGTCTTTCGACTAGCGCGGCAATAAAGTCCTTTATGATCTCAAAGTTTTCAGGTCCAACGCTCCCTGAACTGTCGATCACAAACACAAGCTCCATAGGGCGTTCTTTACATTTGACTCCACAGCCTGAAAGACAATTTTACTTAAATGTTTACATAAACATTTTACTTAATATATCGTAAAATAATGTTTAAGGAATAATTCACTCTGAAATAAAAATTCTATCATTAATTAATTAACTCACCCTTATATTGTTTCAAACCTGTGTGCAGTTATTTTTCAGTAGAATACAAAAGAAATTTTTTTATGCATCTCTCATCATACAATGACAGTGCAAAATTACTGTCTGTCATGTTCCAAAAAGGAACAAAAAACAACTAAGGCTGCATTTACACTGCAAGTCTTATTGCACAAATCTAATCTTGCAACCAAATGCAATTATCTGTTATCATTCACTTAAGACAACTGACGTTTTACATAAATTACCCACCAAAATTCTAGGCTGTCAGTCAGCACTATTTATATAAGATTTCAGATTATTTTAGTAGTAGTCTTAATAAGAGTTAAACAGGAATGTCAAAACAATGATAATGTTCTTAAAAATATCGAATAACATCACCTGAATTGCCAATCAGTTACCAACATTTTTGACAATATTTTAATGTCTAGCTGGATCAGGGAAATTGGAAACTATTACACTCGCTTGGATCTTTGTCCTTTTTAAGAATCTGGGCTTGCGTCATGGTTTGCAGAAGTTTCCATTCTTTAATGATTCTGTATAAACTTCTAGCAAAAGTGGAGTCAGTTCTGTAGCATACGATCTAAAAAACTCATCGGCAAAGCCATCTGGCCTGTAGGCAAGGCCATCATTACCTTGCTAAGCTCCTCCAAGGTTATCTCAGAATCAAGAGAATTCCTTTGCTCAGTCATCAGTTTAGGAAGTTCTAATGGTTTCACAAAGTTTCTAATATCCTGATCAGTAGACAAAGATTTGGAACTATAGAGATCAGCAATGGCAATGGTAGAAAAATACTCTCTCTGTTTTAAATATATAGCTAGAAGCTTCCCAGCATTGTCCCTCGACCCCCTAAGAACTGCCTTAAATGCCTCTCAAGCCACGCTCACAGAGGATACAGAGGATCAGTTGGTCTCCATAGAGACATTGGTTTCAGTCTTAAGCATTTGTTGGAATTCAGGATTTTGCAAAAGGGATACATTAAAGTGGCAACTATATGATTTATTTTTCTCTGTGTGTGGCAACTCTTCTAAACAAAACAGGGGGTGATCTGAGACTATGAAATAGAATGTTTCCAATTAAGCAATCTACAACTGATTAAATGAGGGACTTAGGTATAGACTGTATATAAAATACATATTCTAGAGTAAATCTTATGGACTGATGAAAAAAGTCCCTAACAGATGTGTTCAGAAGTCTCCAAATATATTTTAGACCAAGATTTTTACACATTCTGGGAAGTGTCAAGGACTGAGTCCATCAAAAGACTAAAGTCTCCTCCCAATATTATATCATGAGGGGTGCCAGCAGCTTGCAACATCCATTCAAGATCTATAAAAAAGCCCTGATCATCAACGTTAGGTGCATACATATTAGTCAAAATAAGACTTTTTATCTGAGTTTCAGCAATATTGACAATAATGACTCTTCCTAATTTATCTTTACTCTGTTTGAGACATTTAAATTCTAGATGTTTACTTATCAGCGTAATGACTCTTGTGCTCTTACTCGAGCCAGCACTATAAAACAAATGCCCACCCCATATGTTTCCAAAATTTTCAGCTTCTTGTAGAGAAAAGTCTTTATTTTTTTTATTTCTTTAAGAAACACTATATCGTATCGTATTTCTTACGCTTAAGAAGAGAATTAACTTTCCTTCTTTTTATGGGGTGCCCCAACCCATTCACATTCCACGTGGAGAGAGACAATCCACTCATTCGACATTTTGACATATAAGAAAAAATAGATTGTGTGTCAAAAACAAGATTATAAAGACCACATTCCAACATTGCTGCAACCATCAAAACCCGAACTTCCCCCAGAACAAAACAAATAGAAAAAAGAAAAACATGCGCATTAACCCAACGCACGACAGCGCCAACTTGTGTCCATCCCTCCAAACTTAAACAGTCCATGCACTCCTACGAGAGCCCCCGTGACAACCTTGCCATTGGATTGCTCAAGTCCGGTGTTCTATACAAATTTTGTGAGATAGAATTACACAGTAAAAGATAAATGTATAAAACAAACTCCAGCCAATAGCCAGCATAAACACAAAGAGTGTGTAGATTCATCCATGAAACTGTCCTGAAGGTGTGTTACTCTACAAAATAAACTCCAGCCAATACGCGGACTAAGCACAAAGAGCGTGGTGATTCATCAATAAAACTGTCCTGAAGGTGTGTTATTCTACAAAATAAGCGGCAGCCGCTAGTTGAACCAGCATAAAAAAGCGCACCGATTCTTCAAACAATCAAGCAAATGTTCAGTGAGCCAGTCCACTTGGCTGCAACATGAGTGCAAGCAAAGGACTTAATCACTCCAATGTCTTTGCAAGAAATACTCAAACTCCAGCCAATAGGAGGAATAAGTACAAAGTGTGTGTAGATTTATCCATAAAACTGTCCTGAAACTCCAGCCGCTAGGCACAAAAAAAACAAACAGTCAAGTGAATGTTCAGTGAGCCAGTCCACTCGGCTGCAAAGTGAGAACCACAAGATGATTTACTCCATTGACTTTATGAAGGACATCGCTTGCTGTGAGCATGTGAATGTTTTACGGCGCTCCGTAGCATCTGTTCATAATTTAGCTGGGAATTTCAGTCCAAAGCGACCATCCATTGATGTTAAAGTTTCTTTGTGCTGTCGTTTTTCCAAGAAAGCCTTCATTTACTCCTCACCTCACATAACACAAGTTCTTTATAAGACGATTTCAGACATTTTGCCAGAATTTATCGGGGCCTGCCTCCCTCCGACAAGAACCCTGTGAGCTCGCTCGATTTCCAGTTTATATCCTGCTATGTCAGAAGGAGCCCTCGTAAAGATTCTTTAAAAATTCAGGTTCGAAATTAAATGTTGAATAAATAATAACAAAATGTACATGTTTAGGTGAGCTTTTCCTTTATGACATGTGAAAAAGAGTCATACCACAAATCTCCCTGATCATTCCGATTATCTCGTCCCTCTAAAAAAAAAAAAATCTAATTAAATTTTAGTTGTGTTTAGTTGTGTTTCTCCATTGTCATCTGTCCCGGACTACACTTCCCATAATTCCCTGCCCTCATCACTGCCAGCTTCATTGTTCTCACCTGTGTTTCATTTAATCATCATCCTTTGTGTATTTAAGCCCTGTTGTTTGTTCATTCGTTGTCAGTTGTTAAATGTAATGTATGTCCTTGCATGTGTTCCTGCCCGTGCCCTTCGTGGATGTTTTCTCTTGTTTATATTTTGGTTTCCCTTCATGGACGTTTTATTTGTTCCCTGTGTTTTTGTTTCACCGAGTTACCCTGTTCATCTTTTGTTTTTCCATTAAAAATCTGCGTTTGGATCCCACTCCTCGTCTGCATCGTTACAATACCATTAGTCCTGACTCTCCATTTATTCCCGGTCTACCCTGGAAGAAAACTTGATCAATCAAATCATCAAAAATGTCTCAAAATATTCAAGAAAAGGAAATGGCCTACACTAGACAGGACCCCCAAATATGATGATCCCCTTGTGAAGGACACCCATTCCTAACATAAATAATTATATATTTTTTTATCACAAACCTATATGCAAATTTGTTATTATTATTTCTTACAGTTAAAACTAGGGCTGTCAATAGAATCAAATCATCATGAATAATACCAAAAAATTGTTTTATTTTTTTTGTTTACGGTTTTAAACAGCCTTTATGTTGGCACCATTCCTAAAAATGGCTGTATAAGTCAACAATCTGGCCAACTGCCCGTGCTTACCAGTCAGCTCTTGACCCTTTAAACTGGTTAGGCAGCTCACTAGGGTTTGGAAGATAGCCTGTTCATAACTGTTTCACATGATGTTTACTAACTGTTTTGTCCAGGAACTCCAGGATCTCCCAAATCACCTTTGACTGCTTTCATCGCTCTCTTGTCCTGAGCTCCACGATCACCCTGAGGAACACAGATCAGCCTGATAATAACACTGTATGAATGTTTATTCAGTTTATATAATGTAACAAATCCACAGACATTTGCCCCTGGGATTCCTTCTCCAGGATATCCCCTTGGGCCTGTCATGCAATGTGACCCTTGATCACCCTGTAATAGTGTATTAAATGGACAGTTCACCCAGAAATGAGAAAATTTAAGAAGAACATGACCATGGTAATGTTGCGGTCGCGGCTTTCCTTCTTCCGGGGGAAAGCAACTTCAGCTGTCCCCTCCGCTGGTCCTTCTACCTACGGATATGAGGCCACCCCGGTTGACGCTGAAGGTGATTCGGGGGCTTCTATGAGTACGGTTCTGCCGGGTAATCCCCCACGGACTGCTCATTCCCCTGTATGCTCGTTTGCTCCCGTCCAGTTCTGGGATAAGTCAGGCAGTTCGCCTCAGTGCCAGCCTAATATCTCTTTTGGAGATCGTGGCCCTTCTGAAAAAAAGTGCCATAGAGCCTGTCCCTCCAGCCGAGGTGAGGCAAGGGATTTACAGCCTTTACTTCATCGTTCCGAAGAAGGGCGGTGGGTTGTGGCCAATCCTAGACCTGCGAGTTCTGAACCAGCCTTGCACAGACTCCCGTATGTGAAGCATATTTTGTCGTGCATCCGGCATCAAGAATGGTTTGCGGCAGTAGATCTGAAGGACGTGTACTTTCACATCTCGAATTTACTTCGACACAGACCCTTCCTACGGTTCGATGGTAGGGCATATCAGAACAAGGTCCTCCCCTTTCGGCCTGTCCTTGTCCCCTTGCATCTTCACGAAGGTCACAGAGGCAGCCCTTGCCCAGTTAAGGGAAGTGGCCATTCACATAGTCAATTACCCCGAAGATGCACACAGGGACCTGGTGCTCATGCACCTCACCCGTTTATGGCTTTGGGTCAACTGGGAAAAGAGCAAGCACGCCCCGGTTCAGAAAAGTATGGAGTTAGTCAAGTCAAGTTATTTTTAGTTGTATAGCGCCTTTCACAACACACATCGTTTCAAATCAGCTTTACAGAAGATCAGGTATTAATAGAAGATAAAACTGTAATGTCTATAATGTCTATGAGTCATCATTGTGTAATTAGATAAAATACGATTGTGAATTGTGTTTAAATATAAGTAATTCAATAATAATTGTATTTATGACCCCAGTGAGCAAGCCGAAGGCGACTGTGGCAAGGAACACAAAACTCCATAAGATGTTGTTTAATGGGAGAAAAATAACCTTGGGGGAAATCAGACTCAATGTGGGGGCCAGTTCCCCTCTGGCTAACATCATGAATATAATGCCAATATTGCTTATGTATTTTAAACTAAGTGTTAAGGGACAGTGTTTAAACAAAGATTTTGTATGAACTGTAAGATTAAGATGTCCATCCAGTAATAATTGCAGAAGTTCACATAGATGCAATTGTCCTTGTTAATTGGCTAATGAAGGCTTTTGTTGGCAATGGAACGCTGTCCCCAAACAGCAGCTTGTCCACTGGGTCATGAATGACATTGTGTTGGCTTACCAGGCCCAGGCCATGCCCGCCCCTTTGGGTAATCTTCTATGTATTCAATTTCAAGAGTGTAGTCAATCAATAGACTGAGTCTCAACGTTCATTCTCGAGTCCAGAGCTACGCATGGCGCCGTGGCACACATCACGTGGCTATCATGTCCGCCTGCCGTTGCCTCTTCAGCCCTTGGACAGACATTGCGTTCCTGTGGGCTGGAGTCCCCCAAGTGTCCAGGTGTGTCATGGTTAAGACAGATGCCTCCAAGTCAGGCTGAGGCGCCCTGTGCAATGGGCAAGCAGCCGCCGGTTCCTGGACAGGACCACGCCTGTGTTGGCACGTCAACTACCGCAGTACATCTTGCCCTGCGGAGGCTCTTGCCATCGATCCAGAGCATGAACGTGTTGGTCGGATGGACAATACAGCGACAGTGGCTTATATAAACTATAAAGTCAGTTTACGCTCTCATCACATGTCGCAACTCGCCCATCACCTCCTCCTCTGGAGTAAGCGGTGACTCAGGTCGCTGCAGGCCACTCACTCACACACCCGGCAACCTCAATGTCACAGCGGATGCATTATTGTGGCAGGTGACGCTAAGGGGAGAGTGGAGACTCCACCCCCAGGTGGTCCAGCTGATTTGAAGTCGATTCTTCAAGCACAGGTAGACCTGTTTGCTTCCCGAGAATTCCTTCCACTGCCCGCTCTGGTATGCCCTGATGGGAGCTCTCCTCAGAACAGACATGCTGGCACACAGCTGGCCCCGGGGGCTGCACAAATGTGCATTCCCCCAGTGAGCCTACTTGCACAGACATTCTGCAAGGTCGGGGAGGATGAGGAACAAATCACCCTTGTGGCGCTGTATTGGCCCACCCAGTTCTCGGACCTCATGCCCCTCATGACAGCACCTCCCTGGAAAATTCTCCTGAGGAAGGATCTTCTTTTTCAGGGACAGGGCTCCATCTGGCACCCATGCCTAGACCTCTGGAATTTCTACATCTGGTCCCTGGATGGGAGGCAGAAGACTTAAGTGGTCTATCGCTCAGGCTGGAGCTCCTTCTACAAGGTAGCTGTATACCCTGAAGTGGCATGTGTTCGCTAAGTGGTGTTCTTCTTGATGCCAAGACCCCCAGAAAGTCATATCAGTGCTTTCCTTCCTGCAGGAGAGGCTGGGGGGGGGGGGGCAACTGTCCACCCTCACCTTGAAGGTGTTTGTAGCCACTATATTTTATATAAATATATATATATATATATATATATATATATATATATGAGAGAGAGAGAGAGAGAGAGAGAGAGAGAGAGAGAGAGAGAGATGGTAAGTTTTTAGGGAAACACAACTTGATCATCAGGTTCCTGAGAGGCACGAGGAGGTAGAATCCTCCTAGGCTGTGCCTCTTCCCTCATGGGATCTCTCCGTGGTCCTCTGGGCCTTTGGAGAGCCCCGTTCGAGCCCTAGAGTCAGTTGAGTTAAAGGCAGTCTCATTAAAGTCCGCCCTCCTAACCTTGCTCACTTCCATCAAGAGGGTCGGGGACTGGCAAGCATTCTCTGTCAGCGAAACATGCTCTATCAGACTCTCACGTGATCCTGAGGTCCCGACCGAGCTATCTGCCCAAGGTTCCCACGTCCCCAAAGTGGGAACGTGGTGAGCCTGCAAGCGAAGCTGCCCCAGGAGAAGGCAGACCCAGCCTTATCGTTGCTGTGTCCGGTGCAGCTCTTTGCCTGCTTTGGTGGACAGTGGAAATGGAACGCTGTCCCCAAACAGCAGCTTGTCCACTGGGTCATGAATGACATTGTGTTGGCTTACCAGGCCCAGGCCATGCCCGCCCCTTTGGGTAATACGAGCACACTCTACAAGGAGTCTGGCATCCTCGTGGGCACTGACCAATGGCACCTCTCTAGCAGATAACTGTAGAGCAGTGCGCTGGGCAACATCCAATAGCTTCAAGATTTTACAATCTTTGTGCTGAGCCGGTTTCGTCCCGTGTTCTTTCAGGTGCGAACAGGTAAGTTTCATAATGCGGGGCAGCTGGCCGGGTGTACAGCTTGCATATAGCGCCTTTCCCCTCCACGAGGTGAAGCCGTGCACTCTTCTCTTCCATGCATGTTCACGATCTGTGAACCCTTGATGTCCTTCCTCCTGGCCCTCTGGCTCATAAATTCAGTGGAGGAATTCGTAGTCAGACCCAGTACATGTGCTAACATAGCCTGTACTGAGTAAGTGCTCCACAGGTATCGGTTACCCCAGTAACCTCCTATGATGTATCTCCCGTGGCATGGTCTCCCTTTCGTAGACCCACGTCTCCCTTGGGCAGATCTGCCACGATTGCTGTGCTTGTAGAGCTCCCCCCCTTCGAAGGGCAGGACTTACCGCCGCACCCCTAATAAATAAAGTTTTTTAATAAAAAAAATTATCTTTGTGAGGCAGAGAGTCAGCGCGGCTGCTCCCCAAACCAGTCCATCCTGTGTTGAAGCAGTTGAGGCGGCAGGGGTGGCGAGCACCGTGGCCGATTTGGGGGCGGCCATGGGAGTCTATCCACCGGCTCAGTCCCTGCGGACCTCCCATCCCCCAACATGCTCGTTCTGCCCATTAGAATTCATGAGCGAGGCAGGCTGTCCACCTCAGGGTGGATTTAATGTCTCATTCAGGACTTGCAATGAGGACGGGTGGTGGGCTGTTGCTTTCAGAAACGGATGAGTCTACTGCAATCCCGCCCTCGGGCAGTAGAGCTCAGGATGAAGCAGACGCTGAGTTAGCAGGTGTGCTTGCCCAGGCAGCTGCGAACATCAGGCTTGAGTGGAACACTCTGTCCTGCCCTGAGCATTCGTGGCTGGACGATTGGTTTCTGAGTTCTACCTAGAAGTGCACAAGGAGCTCACAAAGTCATGGAAGGTGCCTTTCTCTACCCATACATGCTTTGCATGCTCGTCCACCCTGACTACCCTTGATGTCGGGCTGGCCAAGGGATATGTCGAGCTCCCCCAGGTAGAGCGCTCTGTGGCAGTGCACTTATACCCGCAAATCCCAGCCACCTAGAGGAACCGACCAAGGCTGCCTTCCAAGGCTTGTAAGTTTACTTCATCATTAGTGCGAAGGATTACAATGCCGCAGGCCAGGCCGCCTCCACCCTGCATGCCATGGCCATCCTGCAGGTCCACCAGGCCAAGGCACTTAAAGATTGCAGGATGGTAGGACCGACCCGAGGCTGATGAACGAACTGCACACAGTGACCGACCTCGCTCTCCGAGTAACTAAAGTCACGGCATGCACCCTGGGTCGGATGATGTCCACCTTGGTGGTCCAAGAGCAACACCTATGGCTCAACCTTGCGGAGATGCGTGAGGCAGAGAAGGTTTACTTTCTCGATGCGCCAATCTTCGAAGGGGGGCTTTTTCGTGACATTGTCGAGGACTTCATCCCATCAGTTCAGTTCAGCAGATGAAGGCCATAGATAGGGTCCTCCCCAGTGGTTTCATTCCATATGCAAACTTCCCGGTCGGTAAGTCCATGTGAGGTATTCTCAACATGTTAACCTCCCTCTGGTAGGATATGGTCTCCGTAGTGCTCTTCCTCCAGGAGAGGGAAGAGCACTTCCCCAGCGCTATTTTGTCAGGTGCTCGGCGGAAAATTGCTTAATACAGAAATCAGAACAGGCCATTTACCAGTAGCCTAGGTAAATGCTCTCCTCCCACCCTTAACGGGACCAGGGAGGCACCTTACCTGACATGCTGGAAGGTCACAACATGATGGCATGCTTGCTGCAATCATGTTTAGTATAGGGACCCCTAGTGTCACTACATCGACACAACGTTGAGTGAGTGACAGACAGAGAACGTCTTGGTTATTGATGTAACCTCCGTTTCCTGATGGAGGAAACGAGACTTTGTGTCCCTCCTGCCACAGTGCTGAAACGACTGCTGACATGGCCTGGACTCTCTCTCGGCTCCTCAGCACAAATCTGAATGAGTGGTGCACGCCATCTCCTTTTATTCCCGTATGCCCGGGGCAGAGAGTGGCATGCAAATTCCTCTCAACAATTCTCATTGGCCTTTCTGAATAAATCAGAGGTTATTGGGGCTCTCAAGAGCGAACTCCTAATGTCACTACATCGACACAACATCTCGTTCCCTCAATCATGGAACGGAGGTTACATCAGTAACTGAGACATTCTAAAATGTGGAAAATAGTACAACAGAATGAGTGGGTATGTCCAAAGTTTTGACTGGTAGTGCACAAACCAATAATTAATTTAAATCTATAATACTGTAATTTTTGGAAAACGTGATCATACATTAACAGTGACATTTGTAAAATAAATAAATAAAAATAAATGCCACAAAGGACTGTGCCCATGAAAGTGTTAATTGATTTCAAATAATTTCAAAAATGATGTAGAAAATTTAAACTAGGAACTTTGCTGCATTACCTGTCCATGTTGAGCTGTCTCTCAAAAATGCCAAAATGATGCATGGGAAATCTCCAGCAGAGATCACTTGTCATGTTGACATCCTGACATGCAGTGATGTACAGCATTGTTGTATCCTGTGAAGAAACACTTCACCACTGTAGATCATAAAGAACTGAGAGGACAAAGAGCTGCAACATCAAAGCATGTGCTCTTCAAAGCATGCCAAGGTAAAATCAAACAAGAAAACTCGAGCAGAAACATAAATTCTGCTTCATGCTGATGATGACAAAATTTACAGTGAGGAGAGCTGAAAAGAACCACACTAAATCCATTCTGAGCGATGTTCTCTAAGAAAATATAGGCCACGGCATTCATGCAGAGATGCATAAGTGTGTAATATATTATTAGATGCTATAGCATACAGTATATTACCTTAAAAAATTTAAAAGGTGTACCATATTTTACTGCCCTGCTTCAAATGAGAAGAACCACTCACCATCTGTTGTTGTCAGTGTATGACCTCACCTGGTTGATTTCAGTGGCATGCAGTGTTAATTATAATTTACTCACCCCCATGCTGCCGTAAACTCGTATTGAGGTGTTTTTGTCCATACAATGTAAGTCAATAGTGTCCATCACTTTCAAGCTCCAAAAAAGACATCAGTGCAGTATAAAAGTAATCCATATGATTTGAGTGGTTCCACGTCTTCTGAAGAGATGTGATAGCTTTTGGTGAGAGACAATGCAAAAATTCAGTCCTTATTCACCAAAAATCTTCACTTCCACCCAGCTCTCCTATGCGCATTCATGAGAGAAGCTTGTGACTTAACGCACTTGACGCTTGTGCATTTGCATTATCTCGCAAGAACTGACAGATTCAAGATTCACCGTTCAGAAGTTCTTACGTGCGAGCAAGCATACATGTGTGCAATTTGGCCTGCACCATTTGTGCTACAGCCATCTAAGGAACTCTCCAGCGCAGCTATTTTCTATGGTTACTAGTGGGACAGCTAGTATAGCACCTATCAACATGAATGTGGAAAGACCAACATCTCTATAACAGTTGGTCAAGATTATGATCAAAGTACAAATTTCCAACAAGCATTCAAATCTGGTCTAAAATCGAAAAATAAAGCAGTCTGGTTCAGCTAATGAGCATACCATATTGGGTGTTCCCATTTCTCCCATTCATATACAAGTGGTTTGTCTCGGGCTCAAGGTTCTTCAGGCAATATGCAGTCACAGGTACAGAATATGTCTAATGGATTATAGAATAGTTTCTGAAAAAAAATTAAGGAATAAATATATATACATTAATTCTCTATACGATTGTATTAACAATATTAATGGAATGTACTAATTAAACTTGAATAATAATGGTCAGTTGGCTCATTTTACAGGGTTTGTGGACACTTTTAGCTGGTTAGCCTGAGATACTAGCTTTTTTCAGCATTGTATTGAGTGTCTTTAATATCTAATTGTCAATATAAAACAGAATAGCCTATACTCATCCTACACTTCAATCGATTCAAGTTTGCTAAACATAACATCCAAATTCTGACGTACTGTTGATAATTATAAATACAATAGGCCTACATAAAATAGGCCAAATAAAACGTATCAAGATTAAAAAAATGCAGCTGCTTTATCAGCAGGCTTCTTCGGGTAGTTTATTAGCGCACAGATGAAAAGTTAACGGATTAACTCGTATTTATGCGTATTTTTATTATTCTTTATGTGTAATTTACGTCGTATCTACGTCACTAGCGTAGCAGCGCTATTCAACATCTGGAACCGTCTCTAGACCTACAAAAACTATTCAAGCCATCAAACATGAAGAATTCACAACAAGCACCACTCCCATCAAGCGCAGAAAGTATACTTCACCTTACATAATTAAAATAGATGGAAGGAGAAGAATCAGTCCCCCTCAAGTTTACACTTTGTCCTAGTAGAGGTGATTCTACACAGTTGTATTTATATGTTGTATTTATATCCACCAGCAGAGGGCAGCAAAACCTTGTTTTTTTTTTAACATTTTAGTTATACTATACTATTAGAGGTTTTCAAACTTTTTGTTGCCAATTTGATGTTCTCCTTCCTAAAATGTTATAAAGATAACATGCTGTTGAATAAAAAAAAATTTTTTTAAATGGGAAATAAAATGTGTTTTTAATTAGAATTTCTATGTTGCTTTTGCACTGGTCAAAAAAGAAATAAAAACAAATAAATAGAAGGCTACCTTAAAATAAATATATTTTCTGTCCAATGTTAATTTTAGATCTATAAATCTAAAGATATTTTTTTTTTAAATTAAATAAATTTATATACTGCTTTTCACAATAAACATTGTTTCAGGGGACATTGGGGAAAAACGCGAAAAAGAATGTGTGGCGAGGAAAATCTCCCTAGAAAAATAAATCACAAGTACAAACAATTCTTGATAGTAAGGAAGGAGAGAGATTAACTCTTTGAAATAAATGAGAAATATATTTTTCATAATACTATATGCAAATTTGTTTGATTTCTTACTGTTAAAAATTAGGGCTGTCAATAGTAATCACAATTAGTGTCATGGTTTCAAATCAGTCTTCAGATAAAATAATGTAACCAAAATAATTTTAAATATGCTAAATGTTAGCTATTTTACACTTTAATTTATAATTGTTTTTTTTTTTTTTTTAATTTTATACTTTTTTCACAGTTTCATTTTCTTTGTTTGTTCGTTTTTGCGGACCCCTATAGCACACCCTTAAGGCCCCCTTGTTACTACTCATTGTGTGTGGCAGAAACTCCCCAATTTAAGGCAAACTAGAATCTCTCAACCACTGATTGTGACATTTTTTTAATTGTTCCTTTTAATCTTTATCTCGCATTTTAAAAGCTGACAAAATAAGCTTAAAATGGTATAAACACAAAAATATGTTTTCAGGTGTATTCTTATAAGACTGAACAAAGGTCTAATCAGGGTCCGTTAAATTGGTATAGGAATTCTACCACAAAAGCAGTTTTCAGATTAATTTTGTGATATGTACGTCATGCATAGTAGCATTTTGTTTTACTTTTTACTCCAAGATATATATTAAGCCAGGTTTATTTTTGAAAGTCAATTTCTATTTAGGCAAATGCCTTAAAAACGTGGTTACAAACTGAACATTTCCACATGCCATTGAACATTCCACTGTTATTACACAGGGAAAAAACAATTACAATTTAAGAACAAAAGATTTAAGAAGATTGAACACACATTTACCTTTTGTGACAACATGCTCCCAAATCAGAGCATTTACCTTATTGTGTTCACTTGTTTACCCAACAGCTATTAGGAAAACGTATTATTTGAATTTTAGATTGGAGCACAGAATTTAAAAAAAATTAGGTGTTTGAAAAGAACATACAACCATCCCCTATACATATGCAATAAATGCACTCATCCCCTTAATTGCATAATAAAATAGTTGAAAAGTGATCCTATGAGGAAAAGTAATTATACAAAATATAAATATATTTAAAAAACATTTTGACACACAGAAAAAACAAAACGCTTTTCCAAACAACGTTTCAACATAATGACATTGGAGGGGATAACACTATTATATGAATAATATTCTATTCTAACACTTATCTTACATTGGATCACATATGAAGGATGGTGTACTGATCTTTCTTATGTTTTGTCAGTGATTGCACAGAAACCATTAGAGTAATACAGACACAAAGTGAGGCATCCGTCCCCAAATGGCTAAATGACGTACCCACATTTCGACACCAGCATCCAGCATCCAGGAACAAGCAGACACTCTGTACAATGGGAAAATAATGGAGTAAAATGTCATTAAATATATCATTATTGCCTCCTGAAATCAGTTTGAGGCTAAATATATTATATCATCCTAATGATTGTTCTAGTCAAGTGAAGGTCGACATATCATCATACCGTAGCAATGTTTTTATTAGATTGCAGAAAAGTCTTAGATAAAATATTATGAAATTTGCATACAAAAAGTGGCATTGTGGACAAATGTAATGGTCTCCTTGATTTTTCTCTTTCTCTTTTTAGATCCACTTTCTATTACAGTTTTTGCAATGAGCATACAAACAAATGCATAAAGAAAACTGAAGGATCTGACATGCCTATTGTAATAACAAATGGCACATTTTCTTCCCACAATTATGTTAATCTCATTTCAGAATAGGACTATATTAAACACTAAGGGAGGAAATACCAGGTTTGGATAAATGTATTAAAACAAGTTTGACATCATATTCTATCAGCTGATTTATCTATTCATTTCACGTCAACTTATCCCCATCTTTAAAAAAATAAAAATAAAAAAAAAGTCAATTACAGATGTTGTAGACAAAGATGTTTTGAGGATGTATTTCATTCATAAAACCAAAAACGCTCATGTTTTCTCTTGTCTTTTAGCATCTCCCAGTCCTCAGGGGTATCAGTCATGTGAGCAAGCTATGAATTATGGAAAAATACTAATTTATCCAGTTCTGAAGCAGACCTGGAGCACTGTGGCCCTGAGGCCTCCTGATTTTACAAAATAATTTAATGGATAAGAACAGTGAGGAGCCAAACAAATTAGGAAATTACAAACAAGTAGAGAAAGTGTCCACACACACACACTTGTTTTTTGACGGGGTCATAAATTGGACGTGGCCCCTTTAAGAGTTTTGCTATGTCTGCTGTGTTACACAGAGCTGGTTAGAATGTGACAGAATACATTATGCAAGAGAGCTCAAGTTTTGTTCATCGGTTGATAATTCTTTGAGTAAATATATCATTTTATACAAAATGCTCATAAACTGCATTAAATATGTGTTCACAAAAGTCATATGTTAAAATGTAGTGTTTGTTATGGATTATTTTAGAATGATGCATATGGAATGCATGTGTGGAGTTTGTCTACATTCTGATGCACACGTGCAAGAACTGGGTGTGTACATTTTATATTAATCATATCTTGTTTGATGGTTTGTAGCCCAGAGTGTTTTCAAAATAATGAGAATCGTAAGGTTTAAACTGTTGTATATGTCCTTAAAGGAATACTTCACCCAAAACATTTTTTGCTGATAATTTACTCCTATGCTACCCTCAGGCATAATCCAAGATGTATCTTAGTTTCTTTCTTCATCAAAACAGAATTTAATTTTTTTTTAATTTAATTCCAGGCCTCCTCCTTTAAACAATGCAAGTGAATGTACTCCATTTTTTGATGGTCCAAAATGCATATTTAGGGTGTGTAACACCCCTCACATGAAGGAGGACAGGAAACAAGTCTTCACCACAAGGTAAGGCTTTAATTGACACACAACAGTGCTCACAGTCAACAGGAATCGCTCTTCAAACATAAACTTCGTAATAATATGTAGCTCTCTCATGCAGCATACGTCAACACTGGACTGACGTGTCACACTCTCTGCCCCTGGAGGCCCTCTCGCTGCCCTTTTATGCCGCTCTCCCCATGCTCACTGAAATTAGAGACAGGTGTAAGACATAATTTAGCTCAGGTGAAAGCACCCTTACCGATTTTCTCTCCCGGACGGGCGCTTGACCACGCCCCCGCTGCCACATACCCCCACCACCCGACTCAGGCCGGGGCGTCATCCGGCCTGCCTACCCCCCATTTCTGGAGAGGAAGTCGGCGACAGCCATCTGCACCCCCGGTCTGTGGACCACCTTGAATTTAAAGGGCTGGAGAGCTAGATACCAACGGGTGATCCGGGCGTTAGTATCTTTCATGCGATGGAGCCACTGCAGTGGGGCGTGATCCGAGCAGAGGGTGAAGGCCCGCCCCAGCAGGTAGTAAGGGAGGGTGAGGACCGCCCACTTGATGGCCAAACACTCCTTCTCCACGGTGCTGTACTTAGTCTCCATTAAGGAGAGCTTACGGCTAATGTACAGCACCGGGCGCTCCTCCCCCTCCACCACCTGCGAGAGTACGGCCCCCAGCCCTAAGTCTGAAGCGTCCGTCTGCAATACAAAAGGGAGAGAGAAGTCAGGTGCATGAAGAAGCGGCCCCCCACAAAGTGCGGCTTTAATCTGCATAAACGCCTGTTGGCACTGCTCCGACCACTGGACCGGATCTGGAGCCCCCTTTTTAGTGAGGTCAGTCAGCGGGCTGGTGACATCCGAATAATTAGGCACAAACCTCCTATAATAGCCAGCCAGCCCCAGGAATTGCCTCACCCCCTTTTTGGTCTTGGGTCTAGGGCAAGTCACAATCGCCTCGGTTTTGTCAATTTGGGGAAACCTGGCCATGACCCAAGATACCGTACCTCCACACGCCCAATCGCGCACTTCTTAGGATTTTCTGTGAGCCCCGCCCGCCACAGCGATTTCAGGACGGCCCTCAGATGTTGCATGTGCCGCTGCCAGTCATTGCTATAAATGATGATATCATCTAAATAGGCAGCGGTGTAAGTGGTGTGAGGTCTGAGGATCCTATCCATAAGACGCTGAAACGTGGCTGGTGCCCCAAACAAACCGAAAGGAATTGTCACAAATTGGTGTAATCCAAACGGCGTAGTGAAGGCGGTTTTCT
Source organism: Xyrauchen texanus (assembly GCF_025860055.1). Lineage (NCBI taxonomy): Eukaryota > Metazoa > Chordata > Actinopteri > Cypriniformes > Catostomidae > Xyrauchen > Xyrauchen texanus. The sequence goes on along the minus strand of NC_068288.1, from coordinate 4,565,388 downwards.
CACAGGACATTGGTGTCAAGGGAATCTGTCAATAACCCTTCGTTAAATCCAAGGTCGAATAAAAACGAGCAGTACCTAACTGATCGAGCAGTTCATCAACACGGGGCATTGGGTACGCCTCAAATTTAGACACCGCGTTGACTTTTCTGTAATCCACACAGAATCGAACAGACCCATCGCTCTTAGGAACAAGAACAACCGGGCTGGACCAACCGGGCTGGACCAATCGCTGTGGGATTCCTCTATTACGCCCATATCGAGCATCACATCTAATTCCTCCCGGACTATTTTCTTTTTATGTTCGGGTAAGCGATAGGGGCGGCACCGTACCACCACGCCCAGTTCGGTCTCGATGTGGTGCTGTATGATGTTTGTACGGCCCGGTAGAGGGGAAAACACATCTGCAAATTCCTTTTGTAAATTGGAAACCTCTGTGAGTTGACGCGGTGAGAGGTGGTCTCCACAAGTAACTGGAGTGTTGTGACTGTGGGCTTTGTTTACCTCCGGTCCGAGCTCCGCCCTCTCCGGAACTACCGTGGCCAACGTCACAGAGGCCGCCTCTTCCCTCCACAATTTCAGGAGGTTGAGGTGATATATTTGCCGCGCGCCCCCTCTATCGGTACGCTTAACCTCATAATCGAGATCCCCAACTCGTCGTGTGACCTCAAAGGGTCCTTGCCACTTGGCGAGTAATTTAGAGCTCGACGTTGGGAGCAATACAAGTACCTTATCTCCCGGTGCAAATTCCCGTAGCCGAGCATCCCTGTCATACAGCCGGCGTTGGCGTTCTTGAGCCTGGAGCAAATTCTCCTGTGTTAGTCGCCCCAGTGTGTGGAGTTTTGCTCTAAGATCAAGAACGTACTGAATTTCATTTTTGCTATTAGAAGGTCCCTCCTCCCAAGCTTCGTGGATGACGTCGAGGACCCCACGTTGGCGTCGCCCGTACAGCAGCTCAAATGGGGAGAACCCTGTGGAGGCTTGTGGGACCTCTCGTACTGCAAACAACAGGGGGTCCAGCCACTTATCCCAATTTCTAGCGTCATCGTGTACGAATTTACGAATCATGTTCTTGAGCGTTTTATTAAATCGTTCCACTAGGCCATCAGTCTGCGGATGGTAAACGCTAGTGCGAATCGACTTAATGCCCAAAAGCTCTTAAGTTCGCGGAGTGTTCGTGACATAAAAGTCGTGCCTTGATCGGTGAGGATTTCTTTCGGAATCCCCACCCGGGAGATTATCTTGAAGAGTGCCCCTGCAACACTACGTGCGGAGATGTTGCTCAGAGGCACTGCTTCCGGATATCGCCTCGCATAATCCACTAGGACTAACACGAAGCGATGCCCGCATGCTGTCCGTTCTAATGGCCTGACGAGGTCCATCCCAATTCTTTCGAAGGGGACCTCGATCAATGGTGACATTCACGGCACGCCGCACACCACCTGCGGACGTCACCGCCAATGCCCGGCCTATAGAAACGGGCTATTAGACAGAGAAGTGTTTTTCGTTCCCCTAGGTGACCGGCCATAGGATTATAGTGATTTTCCAGGCGGCTCCGTGGAATCAACAATTGGGTCACTTCCTCTTTTGTTTGAGCATCCTGCGTCACTCTATATAGACGATCTTTAATCATGGCAAAATACGGGTATGAAATGGCGATGCCCGGCCGAAGCTGTTGACCATCAATTACTCTCACTTGGTCAAGAGCATGTTTAAGGGTTTCGTCTCGCGACTTCTCTAGAGGGAAGTCCCCCTCAGGGAATTCCCTGAGAGGAGGGGTGGCCACCTCGCCCCTTCCCTCGTCATTCAGAGCAGCCGAGGAGGGCCCCGGCTCCGCCTCCCCTGCCAGAGCATCGCACACCGCACACCTCTTTATGCAGGACCCATCCGCGCAAATACCCTCCAAAATATCTTTAAAACTCGGCCAATCGGTACCCAAGATTAGCGGATGAGTGAGGCGGGAACTAACCGCTGCCTCCACACTATGGTTTCTTCCCCTGAATTTAATCGCCAAAGTCACCATGGGATACTTGTGAACATCCCCATGCACACACCTCACCCTCACCAGTTTAGCTAAACCCAAAGCCCCGGGTTGAACCAAGCATTGGTGGATGGTGGTCTGATTGCAGCCGGTATCCAGCAAAGCTTGGTAAATACCCCCCCTGATCCTTACCAGAATCCGGTATGCTCCAGCCCGATTGGGGGCAGCCTGCGGGACGCCGGAGACCCGCACCACCGCCCCCACCTCCATCAGCGGACACTGATCCCGGAAGTGGTCCGGGTCTCCGCGACCTCCAACAGGCCGGCCCAGGCGCTGCGGCCGCACTTGTGCTGGCGGGCGCTCCCACCTGAGGAGGAGAGCGGCTGAATGACGGGAATGGGAGGGTACATTCTCCCAAGGCCGGGAAGCTGGTCTCTGGAACCCTCCACGCCTGCGCGGGGCAGGAACGGGCCCTGGGGAGAGAACAGAAGGAGAGAACATAGGGGAGGGGGAGAGGGCAGGGGCAGACACAAGGGAAGGGGAAAGAGAGAGAGAAGAAGAGGGCTCGTCCGCCCTCGGGATCGCCGCCAAGTGGTCCTCCGCCAGCCGAACAGCTTCCTCCAGTGACGCCGGGCGATGGCACTGGACCCACCCCACCGTCTTCCGAGGCAGCCGTTGAAGGAACTGTTCCAGTACCACCTGGTCGATTACTCCCTCGATGTCGCGGTCCCCCGCGAGCAGCCACCTCCGACAGGCGTCCCGGAGCCTTTGAGTGAACGCGAACGGGCGATCGGACATTTCTAATTTCATGCCCCGGAAGAGCTGGCGATTCTCTTCCGGGCTCCGACCGACCCGCTGCAGAATAGACCTCTTCAGATCGGCGTAGGCCAGGAGTTTCATCGCCGGCAGCTGCTGTGCCGCAAGTTGATCTTCCCCGGACAGGAGGGGAATCAGGTGGGCTGCCCACTGTTCGAGGGGCCAGCCCCAGATTTCTGCTGAGCGCTCGAACAAATCGAGGAAGGCCTCAGGATCATCTGCTGCCCCCATCTTCTGTAGCATGGGGGGCAGCATAGCGCGGGTGTCCGGGGTCGCGGTTGTGGCCGACGCGGCCTCCTGGCTGAGGAGGCTCCGGATGGCGAGCCGGTCCTCTGCCTGAGCCCGCATGATTTTGAAAAACCGGCGATCTTGGATCTCAAGCAGGGATTGCTGGTGGCCTTGATGCAGCATCGCGAGGGACTGGAGGACTTCTGCCAGCTGGGAGGACTCTATGGGGCGACCACTTTCCATGCTTGGAATGTTGTTTCCTTTAAATTCCCGGGTTTCTGCACCAGTGTAACACCCCTCACATGAAGGAGGACAGGAAACAAGTCTTCACCACAAGGTAAGGCTTTAATTGACACACAACAGTGCTCACAGTCAACAGGAATCGCTCTTCAAACATAAACTTCGTAATAATATGTAGCTCTCTCATGCAGCATACGTCAACACTGGACTGACGTGTCACACTCTCTGCCCCTGGAGGCCCTCTCACTGCCCTTTTATGCCACTCTCCCTGTGCTCACTGAAATTAGAGACAGGTGTTAGACATAATTTAGCTCAGGTGAAAGCGCCCTTACCGCTTTTCTCTCCCGGACGGGCGCTTGACCACGCCCCCGCTGCCACAGGGCGCATCAAAATTATCCACTCAACAAATAAATTATTTTTAGCAACAAAACAATGCTTATATACTTTATAACTCCAAATGTTGGCTTCCATACATCTCTGTGACACGCGCTCATGAGAGGGATGACGTAAGCTTGTTGGTAAGGTCACGCGTCATGTGGAGGAGGATGCAGAAGCATATGGGTAGGCTAATGCCCTGTTTGTGTTTTCTTTTGACATTATCCTCTACCGTATTTCATTGTATCTTATTTAATTTCCGTATTCCATTTTATGTATTTTGTTGAACCACATTTAATTTTTGTATTACATTTTTGTAATTTATTATAAAAAAAAAAAAAATATCTATCTATATATATATATATATATATATATATATATATATATATATATATATATATATATGGCCCCATTGACTGTTGTTTTTAATTATTTATTTATAACAGACAACAACCCCCTAAAAGTAGTCATGTGCATACTTTACGCGGGTGTGCAGAAAGCATTGCCAATGCGCAGCTGATGTGCTTAATGTGCGCTCTTGTGTCAGGGCACTTACACACTAGGGAAAGAGCGTTTGATGCATGGGAGTACGTCAGGTCTGTTTGGAAGGTGTTTACTACACAGAGAAGAGGCAGTCATGGATAGAGAGGGCTTTTTAAAATATAACTTAATGACAATGTACCTGTAAACACTGAAACTCTTCTCCAGGCTCTCCCTCCACAATTACTATCTTTTTAGCCTGACAGAGAAAGATAATAAAGGACAGGGAATGAATCCATTGCATTTTTGAGTTAGTCCGTCATGTTTTTTAGATTTCACATTGCAACTAGTCTTGCATCTCAAAGATTCCCATTTGTCAACGGATGCCTACAGTGGAGTGCATTGCAGCAAAAGCTTAAAATCAATGCAAACGCAGCATTCCCTGATGCAGCAATAACTCGCCCTTACTGTGGCTATAACAAACTGCAGTACTTCAGGGGGTGATAGAGTTACCTTCTTAAGTCCTACATGATCTCATATGCTGACTCCCTGAAAAGCACCATCTCCCATAAGACATTTTTGCATCGGCTCAAGCATGTATACCTTTTCGTGTTGTGCGACCGTAAGCACGTTGCGTCAGCAGCATGGGAGACCCGTGTTCAGGTCCCATGTTGAAGCCAGGAAGTAATCACGTTTGCATCAGTGACGAGCGTGATTAAGAGGCTGCATTTCCCTCTAACATAATATTTTTACTCTTCTGATGATATGTTTAGGTTTTGAGGTTTAGGTTGGGTTAGCAGGCACAATTCATAAAATATGCATTCCTTTTCACTCTATTACAGCCTGTACAGCTGAAAACAACTAGCTTTTAGCGCCCCTCTGTGGACATTTCCCCTGGAAAATGAAGCTCACACTTGCCTATATGGCCAACAACACTTGCTGCTTTGGCCACTGGGAGCAGTGTTTTGAATTTCGGTAAGCACAGACCGATTTAAGGTAAAGAAAATTAAACCTACTGTTTCCAATTTCACTTTGAAAGATCCAAGATTCATGCTTTCAAAACAGATAACTAAATTAAAGTCATATTCTCAAATGCACATGCCAGGTTGTCAAATCCCTTTATATGGATATCTGAAGTGTTAGTAATGCACACAGCAAAAAAAAAGCAATTCACAAAACAACTCAACAATCAAGAACTTGCTATTTATAAAAGGGGTCAAATATGAAAATTCAGAACAAACAAACAATGAGGAAGAAGAGGAAGAAGAAAAACAAGACAAAGAAGAGGTGCAAACTGAGAAGAGTTAGACTGGGTAAAGTAAGAGGAATTAAGAAGTTATGAGAAAAGGGGAAGGTTTTCTCAACTATTTCAGGGGTGATGTTTGCAAGACCAAATGGACATGGTGTAATGATGGTGAGCAGAGAGAAAGAGGACAGCAGGGGTGTCGATTGTAGTGACACAAGGGGTCTTTTATGAGAGCCTCGCGTACCTCTGGATTTGAGAAAAGGACAATGAAAAATTTGCAGAATTTGTATGTCCTGCCCCCGGACACACGGGTATAAAGGGAAGCAGATGTGCGTCTGTCAGTCAGATTTTTTCTTCGGAGCCAAGCGGTTGTGCAGCAGCAAGCTGAATTTCACTACTGCTCCACTCACCTCCATCAGAGCATTGCTGTTAGATCTACGGCATGTTTCCAGTTGAGTTCTCCTTCTCTGCACGCTGTGCAGTTCACACACCTGGGCGCTTTGACAGCGCTTCTGTAAAGAGTGCATACCCTCTAAAAGAGAAGTATTTTCCCCTCTAAAAGAGAGTATTTTTCATTCTTAAAAGAGTAATGCACAGCAGGCGTTGAACGTCCTTTTCAGGACGCTTCTTTTTAAAGATGGCCTTCCGCCTCTGTGTAGTTTCTATAGCTCTCCAAACCTGACAGTTATAGACACTGCCTCGTGTGTCTGGGCAGCGATCACACCGAGGCAGCGTTTGTGGACTGTACATTTACTCACTGCTAAAATATGACCATTCAATTTTGCGGTCGCGGCTTTCATTTCTCAAAGTGAATGCCACTTCAGCCGCCCCACCATGTCGCTCCTTCTTCCCACAGGATTGAGGACGACCCGGTTGGCGATGGAGGCGATTTGGGGATGGCAGCGGGCTCGGATTTGCCGGGTACTTCTCCACGAACCACCTGCCCCCCAGCACGCTCACTTGTTTCCGTCAGGGCTCGAGGTGAGGGCGGCTCGCCTCACGGCCAGCCCGCCTTCTCCCTCGAGCCCCCTGTGCTGGATGATGATGTCGCCACTGAATCGGAGAGCGTCCAGGTGTCTGATGCAGAAGACTTGACTGGTCTGTCACCTTCTGGTGTGTCACCTGAGGCTGATGCGCAGATGGCCGACATGCTTTCCTGGGCTGCCGTGAGCATCGGGTTGGACTGGAACCCTCCGTCCTCCCCACAGCCTTCACGGCTTGACGCTTGGTACCTTATTTTTTACATTGTACTAAAAAGAGCAACAGTGGCTTCGTCAGTGGATACAACTTCCATTTTGTGCCAATCGGTTCCGGTTCTCAGGATTGAAACATGCCACATCAAAAGTTACTCAAACAAAAATAATGCAGCCAAGTCCAAGTCAGAGCTAAAAAGTGAATTTAAAATGTTCTGTTCTGTTCTATGGATATTCATGGCCCAGAACCATTGTTAAATGGTTATATAAATGGTTAAATAAAAATGTTATTCAAAAGTCTGTGTTTTAATATTTGTATGCTTTATTCAGACATTTTCTTGCTTGTTCCAAACACCCGATTTGATTTGATTCTTCTAATCACTCTCTGTCTCTGTACAGTAAACAGTAGAGAAAGCACTTGTTAAGAGAAAAGAAGAAAACCTTGAACCTCTTTTGAAGAGGTGAGCTCCATCTCCACTTAAGGCTTAAGTGACAGGTAAATTGCAAGTTAAGTGGGAAACACAGCCTTTTAACAAGAGGCTTCGAGCTGCTGCAAATCCTCCTTACTCTCTAATCTGAATACAAAAGCTTGAGGCGGAGTGGATTAAATTTGACCCCTGAATGAGGTGTTTGTTCCAGCCGGAGAGCCACTTTAGCCGAGAGGAGAGGAGAGAGCCAGGTTTACGTTTCCTTTTGTGCGAAGCGGCCAAGTTTAAAAACAACAGAGCCACAATGAATTCTCTTCAGAGGTTCATTTTCCACGGGACAAAGGAAAATGTTGAGCTGCCGGCTTCCTCTGTGGGTGCGTCTATTTACAGGAGTCTTTTCTGTAGACGATTCTAAAAGACTGTTTATTTAATTGGGGATGAAATGCCATAACAGGTGCTGCTATCAACTGTGGAGGAAAACAAATCCAGCTTTCTTTCATGACAGGCTGAAAGTCGAGAAGGGCTGCGGTGAGAGCAAGAAGGGGGGAGCGCTTTTGGATTGTCAACTTTTTAGAGGCTTACAGTCAAACCTATCCGGGCTCAGGAAAGAGAAGTCGGGTGTTAAGGAGGCAAAATGACTCGTGATAGAAGGTGTTTGTGGCTCAAGTCAGGGGGAATCGTCTTCGTTCACAGGATGAGGGTTGGGGTAATTGATTCTGTGAAGTTTCCTGTGATAGATTATGATTACAGGTCCGACTGGATAAAAACACACACACACACACACACACACACACACACACACACACACACACACACACACACACACACACACCATCAGGAAAAGCAGTCTTACGAAATCAAAGGGAAGATGAGACCTGCCAAACACAGCATAAAAATAAGGAATAAGAGGATGTGTGTGTTTGAGAGCTCCTTTACTTATCAACCAGGTATATTAAAGTCATTTTATAGATTTTATATTTTTTTACTATGGTCCGCTTATAAAATAAGTAAAGGTCTGAACACAAAAAAAGCTGTTCGCTGTTACTTAGGGGCTGTTCCCACCAAACACGTTTTTACATCTGTTGATTTCCTTGTAAACATGAGCTAGTTGGACTTCTTTAAACATTGTGCCATGCCTGACAGTTTTTTCAGAGTCTCGTGCAGGAGCGCCACATTTTTTACATTAAAAACAAACTAAACGTTTAAAAAAGCACCCGGACACACTTGCATTCTGCTAGATTTGTGGCGCTGCCTCAAGTTTTTTTAGCGCAAGGACGCATTCGTGGTGAATGGCCCCTTACAATTTGTCCTAACAAACTGCGGTAACCGATGATCTACTGCACATTTTTTCAGTCCAGAGTTGCTCTGGTTAGCTCTGCCCACAGTGAAATCTCATTGGTCCAAAAACCTACTCCACAAAATTGTATATTAAACATCAAATATGTTCTAGTACATAGAAACCTACATAGAAAGTGACATCCAAACCTACAGTGACTTCCAAGATTGATGGTTGAATGTAAATTGATTGTATATGCTTCTGTTGAAGTGATCAGTCTGCGTTATTTCAACTTAATTTAAAAATAAAAATGTTTAACAGAGGAATTTCTGGACAAGAACTACCCATGATCCTAAGGGCAAACAATCCACCAATCAGAGAACTGAAGTGACCAAAGCACACCAAAAGAGCTATACTGTGACTACCCATTATAATATATATTTGCAAATATCTGAATATTTTGCAAATTCTTTTTTTTAAATAAAACAACACCAAATATATTATTTTTATACTTATAAGCCACTTAAAAACCACAGTTGTAAGTTTCCTATGTTTTATTTCTATTACGTTATTCACAATGCTTCATGGGAGCGTATTTCATTCCCTCACGAAAGACATGAAGTACACAGTCTTGTGCCTTTGCATTTTTTTTTCCAATTTACAAGTACTTTTTTTGCTTAAAATCAAAGTTTGTGATGTTGTGATTCACCTCGGAACTGGTTGATTTGTTCATGGCTTTGAAATGTTTTGTGAAATCCCTAAATGTTTTGGGAAAAACACTTCCAGAACCAAGGTGGCTGAAAACATGGGCGATGTTTTCAATTGTACTTGTCTGCAAAAGAATGTGTTGATAAATAGATTTATAGTGAATTTTAAACATGTTTTCTGTTAAAGAAATCTGCTCAGCACTCAGCTACTTTCAGTGCTGCATGCAATATGAATAGTGTAACTGTTAGGAATTCCTTGTCTTGTTTCACTGTTGCCCTCTGTCTGCCATTTTTGTCACCTTTGCATTCCTTAGTTTTCACTTTTGTCCCTTGTGTAGCCCCTTAGTCTCTTTGTTAGTCTTCATGTTCACTTGTCATTGTTAAAGAACTACACTTCCCAGAATCCACCTGCCATCATCACTGCCATTTTGTTCATTGTTCTCACCTGTGTCTTATTCAGTCATCTCTCACTGTGTATTTAAGCCCTGCTTTTTGTTCACTCCTTGTCGTTCGTTGAGTGTTGTTAGCCTGGTATGTGTTTCCTGCCCGTTTCCTCTGTCTTGTGTTTATTTCCCCATTGTGGGTTTTTTCTTTGTGTTTATTTGTTTATCTGTTTATAATAAAGTAAGCTTGCATTTAGACACGCTCTCCTCGTCTGCCTTCGCTGTCTGCACGCGTAACAGTAACATGTTAACATGGGTGCCAAAATTAATACATGCTCAAGCGCCAAAGACACACTATCTGTAAAACAGGACTCAGAGACAGGCCCTTCTTTCCTTGCTTTTCTTTGGCCCTCAAATGTTAGGCTTTATATTGTGCTGTAAACTGTCATATAACCATGTACAACAGCTTGCTTCACGACCAATGCCCATGTGGGCCCTACTAGAGCCATAACTCATGCTCTATCAAGCTCCAAGCTTTCCCCTGCAGCCTCTGATCCTGTATTGTAATAATTGTTCTCATGTCATGCTGGTAATTATCATTGATCTACAGAGAACGAGTCAGACACACTTGGAAATTATTAACAACTGACATGGGTCTACCTCGCTCTTTCACAGTGGGTAACAGCAATGATGAAGAGCTACTAAGGGGCTCTCCATCTGCACGTCCAGCATCAGACGGCAACTCTTAGCCACCTAATAAAGCATAGCCCGTTTCTGACTCTGAGAGGTTTATTCCTGCCCCAGACACAGTACAGATATACACCGCTCAGGGCCACAAACTATCATTATCAAAACCATTATAACATCCACTCTTTCCAACTTTAAGATCATAAAACCCCAACTTTTTTAATCACAGACATCATATTGGTGAATTGTGTTCATTTTCAGGTAGTGGTTATGGTACTCTGAAGAATACACAGCAAAAGCTCTTGCTAGCCATAACTTAGTATCGGTAGATTCATGAATAAAGTCAGAGAAACTAATTGGTGAAGAGTAAGTTGTTGAAAAGCAGAAAGATAAAATTACAGTTTTTAGTGGTGGAGGACTTTGCTTCTTGGTGTAAGTTTTTGTTTGAAAATAAATACATCCAAGACAAAAGATATGATAGACTTTGGAAGGTCTGTCGCCTCTGTTACCCACAAGTATACGAGGGATGAATATTGACACACACTGTATCTGAATATAAGTATTTGGGAACAATTTTTGATAACAAATTTAATTTAGATTTTGACCTTAATACTGATGCTGTCTGTAAGAAGATACAGAAGTGCCGTTTTCTTAAAGAAATGTTAATTATTTTAAGATATAAATGTATTATGATTTAATGGCATTGTTTTACAAGAGTGTCATCGAATCTATTAACTCTTACTGTGTTGTGGTGTGGTATGGTTTAATAGCATTACAATGACTAGTAAAAACGTCTAGGTTACTGTTGTAGCCTCCGTTCCCTGATGGAGGGATCCAAGACATTGTGTCGAATGAAGCAACACTAGGGGTCTTTCTTGAAGGCCTCGGTTACCTCTGAACTTGAGAAAAGGCCAATGAGAAATTGGCAGACAGAATTTTCATGTCCCTCCCCCGGACATACGGGTATAAAAGGAGGGAATCGTGCATCTGTTTAGTCAGGTTTTGCACTAAGGAGCCGAAAATAAGGTTCGGCCGTTACAGTGGCTCGGTTCAGCGTCGTGGCCGGGGGGACACAACGTCTCATTTCCTCCATCATGGAACGGAGGTTACAACAGTAACCTAGACGTTCCCCGTCTGTCGTTCATCTCGACGTTGTGTCGAATGAAGCGACACTAGGGGTCCTTATTAAATCACGACATGCGCTGAACCGTGTACGTGAGCTGCTGATGCAGGTGCGGGCAGGCAGTTAAAATTTACTCGCCTGCAGTTAAATGTGGCGTTTTCAGGCCACATGTGGAAGTGGTGCGGTGGTAGATACTACCTGCTGAGAGGGAGGAGTTGCTACAAATGCAGCGACCGGGGGACAGAGGGGACTGCCCATGGAAGACGTGGGTCCAGCCCCACACTTATGGTGGCCCAGACAAGCATAGCGGACATCTGTGCGTCAGGCTCAGACTGGACGAGCAGACCCGAAGGTGGCAGCCCAGATGAGTTGGGACCTGGTCACAGCATCAGACCCCGCTGTGACACTCTCTGATGCAGCGGTGAAATCATCTTCCAGCTCACGGGGTCTGAGGGAGACATCAGACTGGCCATGGGGTGAGCTGGTCTCTGGGGGCAGGTGGTTCGTGAGGATTTACCCGGCGAAACTGAGCCAGTTGTACTCCCCAAATCGCCATCATCGCCAGCCGCGCCGGCCCCAATCCCGTAGGATGGAGGAGCAGCGCGAGAGCAGCTAAAGTGGCTTTCTCTCGGAGGAAAGAAAGCCGCGACTGAAATGTTGCCATGGTTATGTTCTCGCACTGAGAACATGATGCATTCATAAAATGCTGTCTGCATATGATCGCAGCCCAGACACCGTTATGACCGTCAGAAGCGGAGAGATATCTGCAGCATCCAGGAACTACACAAAAGCGGAAAGACATCTTTAAAAAGACGCGTCTTTAAAAAGACATTCAACGCCAATGTGTACACTCTTTTAGAGGAAATATACTCTTTTAAAGGTCTATTTGCTCTTTGAGGAAAAGCTGACGAAGCGCTCAGGGGCGTGGACTGCACTAGCGTGCAGAGAAGGGAGAAAGCCACTGGTAATGCACCGTAGGATCCAGCAGCAATGCTCTTAGAGGACAGTGGAGGGAGAGGGACATGCAAATTATGTCTGCCAATTTCTCATTGGCCTTTTCCCAAGTTAAGAGGTAACCAAGGTAACCGAGGCCTTCAAGAAAGACCCCTAGTGTTGCTTCATTCGACACAACGTCGAGTGAGCGACAGACGGGGAACAGGCTGATAAAGCTTGTTAAAACTGCTGATTGGAGTGCAACAAGCTCAGTTTAATTAAATCTATAACAACTGAGTAAGAGAGAAAGTGTATTTAATACTTGATTTGCCTGACCATCCACTTTATAATGAATCTGATCTCCTGCCTTCAGGCCATATATATAGAATGCCTCAGAGAATATCAAAAAGATTTAGAAACTCATTCCTCCCTATAGCAGTTGGCATGTTAAATTAATTGTAGTTTCTGACTTATTTGTTTTTATTTTGTATAATGTATTTCAATGAATCACTATTTGTCAGGGTTCAGCCACTACTGTTGATTATGTTTTTATTGTCTTTGTGACTGAACTCTGACACTCTCAATACTTTAACTGAATGCAAATAATGGTCTCATTTGATTCTGTGTTTATTTCTCCTATGGAATTTCGGAGAAACATCATTCTAATACAAAGTTGACAAGTAAAGGAAACAAAACTGAGACACAAAATCCCTCTGGGATGGAGTAAATATTACGATGAGTTTTGATTTATTGAATCAGATGAACGTCTCTTTCTATTTCAGTCCTCGCTCTGCTTACGGTAAGTGAAAAGTGGTGTGTGTTGGGAAAGCTAGCGGTTTGAAGAAAGCAAGATTGAGTGAGCAGCCCAGACAATCAGTTTTATTTCTGTGGCCATTGGAGCGGTGGCTTGTGGTGGGATTGTGTGTATGTCACCTTCAGGCAGAACTCCATTTCCTGTGATTAAGCCCTTCAAAATATTCCATTTGTCAGTGTCATGGTCCCGACGTGCTGCAGCCACTCAGCCATGACTGTTGAATGTGTCGCCCTGCAATTTACATCAGCCACTGACAATATAATTTTGCTGATAATGTCCTACGGCCTCTAGCATGTTTCAGCGCTCTCAGCCTGTTTGCATGCATGCTCTGCTCAAGAACTCTGCTTGCATGGTTGACTTGTGGTCTGCTGTCAAAATGTGCATGAAAAGAGAAATGATCACTGCTTCTTATTGGTCGTTGATATTATTTTTGTAGTGTGGAGGCGTCACGCTATTCTCTGTGGAATCCACGCACAACTCACCACGTGCCACATTGAGAGCGAACCACATTATAGCAACCATGAGGAGGTTACCCCATGTGACTTTACCTTCCCTAGCAACCGGGTCAATTTGGTTGCTGAGGAGACCTAGCTGGAGTCACTCAGCAAAGTCCCTTATACCTTAAAGTTTTTCAAAAAGAAGTGCCTTGATTCTCTAGCGAAATCTGGAAACACTGAAACTGGTACATAACCCACCCTTTGCGCAGAGTACTGGAATTTTAAAAAGAGCGTTATTAACCATCCTTTTATTTTGTTTTTAACCAGTTACATTTATTTATAACCAAAACATTTCTGTTTTAGTCCTTGCTTCATATTAGTAAAATATAAGTCAAAATTGTATTAAGAATACCGCCCGGGTTGTGGTACCCACATTACCAGGAAAAAGAGAGCTCTTCCCTCACTCCTTCGGTCACCTAACCGGTGCCCCCACATGCTGTTCTCACGGTGGTCTGGCGCCAAACACCTATAGTCACGGTGTCACGAATGAATGACAATGAAGGCAGACGAAGGTTGAGGATCCAAATGCAGCTTTCTTTATTATAAACAAAACACAAAGGAAAACCCTCAATGGGGAAATAAAAATTAACAGAGAACTAGGGCAGGGAACACAGACCAGGCTAACTACATTAACAAACATTCAACGATAGACAAGGACTGAACCAAAAACCGGGGTATAAATACATGAACAAGGGACAAAGGGGCCAATGAACAAACAGAACTCAAAACAAGATAACGAGATGACAAACAGAAGCAAATGACAAACAGAAGCAAATGGCAAACTAATGAGGACAGGTGAAAACAATGACAGAAAACACGAACAAGAAGACTGTGGAGCTACAAAAGGGACAAAAGTGAAAACTATGGAATAACAAAAGGGACAAAAATGGAAAACAAAGGGGCAACGGTAAAACAAGACAAGGTCATACATATACAAGGTCAACATAGCCCCCCTCAAAGGATCGGATCCCAGACGATCCGAAATAAAAGAAACACAAAGAAAAAAAACAAAAAAAAAAACACCAGGAGCAGACGGGCAGACCAGGGGAGGCACGAGAGCAGGCAGGAAGTTCAGGGGGGCACAAAGGGCAGGCAGGAAGTCCAAGGGGGCACAGATGGGCAGGCAGGAAGTCCAAGGGGGCACAGAGGGCAGGCAGGAAGTCCTGGGGGAAGGCCACAGGACAGGGGCTGGGTCAGGAGGCCTGGGAGGAGGGCACAGGTCAGGAACAGGGTCAGGGGCCCTGGGAGGAGGCCACAGGACAGGGACTGGGTCAGGGGGCCCGGGAGGAGGCCACAGGACAGGGGCCGGGTCAGGAGGCGTTGGAAGCGGAGCCATTGGATGCTCTGGAGTCTCTGGGAGCAGAGCCATAGGAGGCTCTGAAGGCGGAGCCGAAGGAGGCTCGGGAGGTGGAGCCGTAGGAGGCTCGAGAGGCGGAGCCGTAGGAGGCTCGAGAGACTTGAGGGGTGGAGCCCTGGGAGGCTCGAGAGGCTCGGGAGGCAGAGCTCTGGGAAGCTCGAGAGGCGGAGCTCTGGGAAGCTCGAGAGGAGCCCTGGAAGACTCGGTAGGCGAAGCTCTGGAAAGCTCGGAAGGCGGAGCTCTGGAAAGCTCGGGAGGCTCGGAAGGTGGAGCTCTGGGAAGCTCGGGAGGCTCGGAAGGCGGAGCTCTGGGAAGCTCGGGAGGCGGAGCTCTGGAAAGCTCGGGAGGCGGAGCTCTGGAAAGCTCGGGAGGCGGAGCTCTGGAAAGCTCGGGAGGCTCGGAAGGCGGAGCTCTGGGAAGCTTGGAAGGCGGAGCTCTGGAAAGCTCGGAAGGCGGAGCCCTGGAAAGCTCGAGAGGCGGAGCCCTGGAAAGCTCGAGAGGCGGAGCCCTGGAACGTTCAGGAGGCGGAGCTCTGGAAAGCTCGGGAGGCAGAGCTCTGGAAAGCTCGGGAGGCGTTGGCGCTTGGACGGTCATGGCTACAGACGCTGGCTCAGGGACGGTCGAGGCTACAGGCGCTGGCTCAGGGACGGTCGAGGCTACAGGCGCTGGCTCAGGGACGGTCGAGGCTACAGGCGCTGGCTCAGGGACGGTCGAGGCTACAGGCGCTGGCTCAGGGACGGTCGAGGCTACAGGCGCTGGCTCAGGGACGGTCGAGGCTACAGGCGCTGGCTCAGGGACGGTCGAGGCTACAGGCGCTGGCTCAGGGACGGTCGAGGCTACAGGCGCTGGCTCAGGGACGGTCGAGGCTACAGGCGCTGGCTCAGGGACGTTTGAGGCTATCGACACTGGCTCATTGACATTTGAGGCTACAGGCGCTGGCTCGGGGACGGTCGAGGCTCAGGCTCGAAGACCGGGGCAGGCGTGGGCACAGGCTCAAAGACCGGGGCAGGCGTGGGCCGGAAGGCGGAAGCCCGTCTTCTCTCCCTCCTCCGGGCAGATGAAGAGGGCCACGCTGGCTCGCTGACCAAGGCAGGCGTGAAGGGACGAACCACTGGGGAATGGAGGGTTACCACTGTGGGAGGAGTGGCAGGGTTCTCCTCGATTATGCCCACAGTGAACGGTGAAGCGCAGACCAGCAGAGTCTCTTCAATGAACTCGAGGAGCGTCCAGCCGCGCGTCGACGGTGGTAACCGCTCCTGGAGCGCACAATCCAGGTTGGCCTGAAAAAACACCACCAGGTCGGAGTCAGGGAATTCGGTGGCACTCGCAATCGCGAGGAAATCACGGATGTGGTCCTCCACCGGACGGTTTCCCTGCCTAAGGCTGAGCAGACGGCAGCTTGCTCGCAGAACCGCTGGATCCATTGTTTTGGGTCTATCGTTCTGTCACGAATGAATGACAACGAAGGCAGATGAAGGTTGAGGATCCAAATGCAGCTTTCTTTATTATAAACAAAACACAAAGGAAAACCCTCAATGGGGAAATAAACATGAACAGAGAACTAGGGCAGGGAACACAGACCAGGCTAACTACATTAACAAACATTCAACGATAGACAAGGACTGAACCAAAAACCGGGGGGATAAATACATGAACAAGGGACAAAGGGGCCAATGAACAAACAGAACTCAAAACAAGATAACGAGATGACAAACAGAAGCAAATGGCAAACTAATGAGGACAGGTGAAAACAATGACAGAAAACACGAACGCTAACAAGAAGACTGTGGAGCTACAAAAGGGACAAAAGTGAAAACTATGGAATAACAAAAGGGACAAAAATGGAAAACAAAGGGGCAACGGTAAAACAAGACAAGGTCATACATAACACACGGCACCATGCCACCATGCACTCGACAGTAGACTTCCGGCAGGCCGGTTCTGAGGAGTCTGTGGAGCATGTAAACATCAATTTCACAATAAAGGCTTAGCCAGAATATTGACCTAATTGGAAAATGTTATGCATATTTTAAGTATTGTACTTGTACATACAGTACATGCAACATCAATTTGAATTACTACCATTTTCATATGTGTAACATATAGTACATTTCCCCAAATCATAAAGAAATGTTTACATGTACATAAATGTTCATATATATATATAAATAAACTATATTTTTATGTATGTGTGTTTCCTCAAAATAGGACATATTCATATCCCAGGGGTTGATTTATATAAAAACTAACAGATTTTAACTTTTTTCTTTTTGTTATGGTCACATTAAAACGGACTTGGTAACTTTATACCAGGCCTTCGTAATTTATTTTTGGTACTTTTCAAATTACTTTAATGTCTAGATTTGACAGTTTTAACCTTGTCCCAGACCCAGACTATCAATATTAAACTATGAAAATCCATTTTAAACATACAAATTATTACATGTGTAAAACTATGATCATCTAAACCAAGAATGAAATAAACATAAACCATTTCATTTTTACATTGTCAAAATGATCGCAAAAGTGTGAAAATATTATTTAATTGGGATTATTTATGACATGAATTAAATTATTTATTTAGAATTATTTAGAATAACGAACATTTTTGCTATAAAATACATTTTAGCAAGACAAAGTTGTCAGAATGTTTTATTCAAAAAAGTTAGTTAAAAGTTTCATTTCTACCTGCACAGAATGCTATTAAACTCAATCCAGAATTTGAGATGTTCTGGAAATGGTACTGTGTTGGGAATTTCTTGACTTTCATAAAAACAGACAAAACTGGCATAACATATTAAATTAATTAGTGAGAGTTTCTAGACTTTCTAGAATTCTACAATGCTAAAAGTGCCCAACATTGAAGAAACTTTCATTTTTGTTCATATATGGCCATATATTCTTGACTGGGTGTGAATATGGTGACTTAATTCAAAGTATATAGGCATTTGTCAGCTTGTCAGTTTTATTCAGATTTTCAGAAACCACATTATTAATTGGGTTATAGCAATCAGGTTACATGGGACAGAATATGATCAAATTGTATTAACTGTATTAATCTGAATTGTCATGCATGTAAACACAGCTAACTTGCTCTGCACAATCTTTACTCCAAACGAACCTGTTTTCCAGGGTTGTAACTACATGACCCAAAAGATTGCAAAAAAACAAGCAGAATGTATTTCCATCTTTACCGCTTGAAAATGTTCAGTTTCTGTATTAATAGGAGTCTATTGCATTCTCTGATGACAAACCCTCATTCTCTTTACTGACAGGTAGCATCATTGGCCCTGACTTAATGACTAAACTCAATCACCTGTGACAGGGTTGAATTGATGTCACTTGCCAGGTCTGTCTATTTGTTTGAGCACCTAAGAGGTAATTGTGTGACATCTTAGAGAGCATGGCTTGCTCCAGGAGAGCACAGTGGAGCTGATGAACCACACACACGGGGTGGAAGAGTGAAACTGTTATTAATGACACCTATTTTCTCAGATTTCCCTGGGAGAGACAGACACAAAAGCAAGAGGTCTCGGAAGATGAAATTGGATGTGTTTATGATGTTTGAATTTAACTAGCAAGACATAAAGGAACATTTTACACAAAAATGATGTTATTATTTATTCCCTCTCTTGTCATTACAAAGCTCTAGGCTGTTATTTTTTCCATGGAACACAAAATAAGTTTTGAAGATTCTTAATGCAGCTCATTTTCATTTGAGCATTACCACCCGAACCTAGCCCAACAGGATTCAACAAACCGTTTCAGGCATGTTCGGGTCAGTTTTTAAGTACAATTACAAGTACAATTGAACAATTAAATTCAAGTCATGTTTCTTCACCTCTGATAAAGCTCTCAAATCTAATTTGTGGTTCTGTAAATTCAAACTGACATGTCATTTTGTTTATGACACATGCGAGAACCAGTGGCATTTTGGTGTCAATTAGGGAATGCACCAACTAGTTGACTTCTTGGCTAGCCGGTTAGTTTTGCCACTTTTTGGTTAAGTGTTGCATCCATGCTGAGTTTTCATGCATCACATGATTTCTGTTATAAATGTTTAACATTCAATGTTATTCAATATACTTTCTATATTGAATAAATTAAAGTGGTAAATTGAAAATATTAAGTAAATTCTACATTTGTAGTCAATTCAAACATGTTAAAATTTCAACCTGGTTTCATAGTGAAACATGACTCTATATACATTTTTTTAAAAATCCATAAACGTGTCTCCAGATATGAATCAATGCAGTTTCTATATGAAATGAACACTGGAGGCGTAACAACTGTGTATATTCACATTCACATAGATCATAACGTCAAAAGCTGATGAGGACTTTATAAACACTTATTTTTCTCTCTATTACTCATACTATGTTATGATATCAACACTTTTTCTCTAACGCATAGCTTGAAAAACATGATTTTTTTTTATGCTTGTATTATACCCTCCTACTTAAATGCACTTAATTCTTTAGCTCACATTGTACTGCACTGGACTAAAAACCCAACGTCACTGGACTTAGAACCCAAACATAAGTTCAAGACCGCTCAATAACGCAAGTTGAAACATAACACCACAGAAAATGTACTTTTTATTACTCTAGTGCATTTTTAAAAACTATTCAGTTGAGTTTAGGGGTTCGTTTGGGTTAGGTTGTCTTTTTATTGTCTCATTTATATTTAAAAATACTAGTGGTTTGGTTTAAGCTAAAGGTTTTGTTATGGGACATACGTTTTACTCCAAATCCACCTTCAAAGGTTTGTCCGAATACAACCTCATTTCACTTTTTTGGAGCCCTCAGTTGGACATTTTACTTTCAAACCGCAGCCAAACGTGTAATACACCACGCAAATGACGTTTTGCAAAAACTTAGCAATACCCACATAAATTTCATGGACCAGGCTTTAAAATGTATGCTGTAGTAGCTTATAATAAATATTAATTACGATTGTTTGTAACCATTACAATGCATCTTCACCGAATTTAGCTTTGATTATGGAGCACATTTATCGTGGCATTGTTTTGATAACCTTATACAATGTCACAACATTTATTTCCATCCAGAGTTGCATTCATTTTTGGCCGATATCTTATATTAATGAAGGGAGAGTTGAACCAGATGCATTGCTTCATGCACTTCCCTTTTTACCCTGATACCCCCATCACTTTGGAATAGGGTAAATCTGGACTTATCAGACCACATGCTCCATAGTCCAATCTTTATGCTCCCTAGCAAATTGAAGTAATTTCTTTCCGATTAGCCTCACTAACAAGTGGCTTTCTTGTGGCCACACAGCAGTTTAGTCCCAATCCTGTTCTCGTTACATTCTGCATGTGGAAATGCTCTTTCTTTTACTATTAAACATAGCCGTGAGTTCTACGATTTATGTACCAAGCATGGACCATGGACCACGGGATACGTCTTCCAACATGGTTGTCTAAGAAATGAGAAGCTACACACTGCATCAGTTAGGATTAAAATAATTGTTGCCAGCTGAATCATATTAATCACTGCAATAATGATCTAATCATAGGCTCTTAAGTTTCTGCATATTTAAATCCAAACTGACTTTATTTTTTTGGCCAGGCAGTTTATGTATTCACTAATTGGAGTAAATTTCATAGGTAAATAAAATGAATATATTTTACTTAACTTTTCAAGGCTGGTTCCCAGCATGCTCTGGGCTTGAATAATTAATGAGCGAGTATGGTTTCATTGTTTGCAAGCTTATTTACACAGATTTTATTGTAGACTTTGTTGTTATGTTTGGTAACTTTTTGTTTTGTAAGACCAAAAGTTAATTTTCTACCCATTCATGATGAAAAAAAATTATGTTGATTGTTGCCGTCATTGTGTTTTGTGCACCAAATTTTGAGGTCTGCATGTGCAGCTCTGTATCTTGATTCTTTTGCAAGTTATGCAAAATGATGCTAGATTACATGATAAACTTTCCTGTGGAAGGCTACCATATGTCATGTGATTAAATGTGTTTTGTAATAAGAGTTCAAAATGTGAACGATTCTACAAAAGTTTTTAATTCTAGTTTACTGTTTATTTATGTACTCTGTACATTAGATTGGCAAGTACAAGTTACTGTATTAACTGAAATGTAAAACTTATGTCTAGGTTATTAGTGTATCCCCCGTTCCCTGATGGAGGGAACGAGACATTGTGTCGATTGTAGTGACACAAGGGGCTTCTTTCGGGAGCCTCTGAATATAAAAAAGGACAATGCCAAATTGCCGACCAGAATTTGAATGTCCCGCCCCCAGACATACGGGTATAAAAGGCAGGGATCGTGCATCTGTTCAGTCAGGTTCTGCACTGAGGAGCCGAGAATAAGGTTTGGCCATTACAGCGGCTTGGTACAGTGTTGTGGCAAGGGGGACACAGCGTCTTGTTCCCTCCATCAGGGAACGGGGTTATACTAGTAATGTAGACGTTCCCCTTCTGTCGCTCACTTGAAGTTGTGTCGATTGTAGTGACAAAAGGGGTTCCTATTCAATAGCGCCACCTACACTGAACCGTGTTACGTGATCTGCTGATGCTGGTGCAGCAAGCTGTAGCGTGCCAAAGGAGCATGGGCATCAGACAATGCCAACGTAACCTTACCCCACGCCCAACTTAGTCATCATATTGTTTTTATTAGGTTCCTGGCATCCAAGCAAGGTTTTCCCTTGAGGGGTGGGAACAAGTGACGTGACAAGCATGGGATCAGGCCAACCGCTGAGGATGCCACACTCCTTGTAGAGTGTACTCGAATCCGCAAGGGGGCGGGCACGGCCTGGATCTGATAGGCCAATATGATGGTGTTGACAACCCAGTGGTCAAGCCTCTGTTTGGAGACAGCGTTCCCTTTACTCTATCCACCAAAGCAAATAAAGAGCTGCTCAGAGAGACTAAAGATCTGGGTGTGGTCCAAATAGGTACGCAAAGCTCATACCGGACATAGCAACGATAAGGCTGGGTCTGCCTCCTCCCAGGGCAGCGCTTGCAGGTTGACTATCTGGTCTCTGAAAGGGGTCGTAGGAACCTTAGGCACATAGCCCAGTCAAGGTCTTAGGATGAAATGAGCATCTGCCCGACTGAACTCCAGGCAAGTATCACTGACAGAGAACGCTTGCAGGTCTCCAACCCTCTTGATGGAAGTGAGAGCAATCAGGAGGACCGTATTCTGGGAGAGGGTACTTAGCTCGACTGACTCTAGCGGCTTGAAGGGGGTTCTCTGAAGGCCCGGAAGGACCACGGAGGGATCCCATGAGGGGAACAGGCATGGCCTGGGAGGATTCAATCTCCGGGTGCCTCTTAGAAACCTGATGATCAGGTCGTGCTTCCCTAGGGACTTACCGTCCACTGCATCGTGGTGGGCCACTATAGCGGCTACATACACCTTCAAGGTGGAGGGGGACAGCTGCTTTCCCTGCAGGAATGAGAGCTCTGACCCGACTGCGCACCTCTGCAGGTCTTCAGATCGGGATGAACACCAATTTGCAAACAGACGCCAATTTAGGGTGTAAAGCGGCCTGGTAGAGGGAGCTCTGTCTTGGTTGATTGTGTCTATGACAGCTGGTGGTAGACCACTCAGATCTTCCAAATCCCGTCCAGGGGCCAGACAGGGAGGTTCCAGAGGTCTGGGTGCAGATGCCAGAGGGTGCCCCTGTCCCAGAGAAAGAAGGTCTTTCCTCAGGGGAATTTGACAGGGAGGTGCTGTCGTCCGTTGCACATGGTGCCCCAACCCTGTTTGGAGGCATCTGTTGTGACCACGATGCATCTGAACACCTGTTGCAGGGGGACTCCTGTCCGCAGAAAACAGAGGTCTGTCCAAGGGTGAATATCATACGATATGTGCCGCGGCGCCATGCCCATCTCGCGACTTGAGTCTGGAGCCAGTGCTGAAACGGTCTCATATGCATTAACCCTAGCGGCGCTACTACGGCTGAGGATGCCATATTCCCCAGGAGCCTCTGGAACTGTTTTAGAGGGACCGCAGTGCCTACTTTGAACAACGAGAGGCAGTTCAGCACTGACTGCGCGCACTCATTTGTGAGGCTAACTACATGCCGAGAAAAGAGATGCTCTGAACCGGGGAGAGCTTGCTCTTTTCCCAGTTGACCTGAAGCCCTAGACGGCTGAGGTGCCTGAGCACCTGGTCCCTGTGAGCGCATAGTGCTTCTCGAGAGTGAGCTGGATCAGCCAGTCATCGAGGTAGTTGAGTATGCGTATGCCCACTTCCCTTAGCGGGGCAAGGGCGGCCTCTGCGACTTTCGTGAAGACACAAGGGGACAGGGACAGGCCGAAGGGGAGGACCTTGTACTGGTACACCCAGCCCTCGAATGCGAACCGTAGAAAGTGTCGGTGTCGGGGAAAAATTGAGACGTAAAAGTACACGTCCTTCAGGTCTACTGCTGCGAACCAATCTTGATGCCGGACGCATGTTAGAATGTGTTTTTGCATGAGCATCTTGAACGGGAGTTTGTGCAGAGCCCGATTGAGAACTCGCAGATCCAAGATTGGTCTCAACCCACCTCCTTTTTTGGGTACCATGAAGTAAGGGCTGTAGAAACCCTTCTCCATCTCAGCTGGAGGGACAGGCTCTATCACATCCTTTTGCAAAAGGGTATCTTCCGCGTGCAGGGTGCTGGCTTATTGCGGTGCACCAAAGTGGGGCTTATGCAGCTGAAACGGGTGGACGCCTGGCGAATTTAATCACGTAGCCGAGTCGGATGGTCCTGGCCAGCCAGCGCGACGGGTTAGAAAGTGTAAGCCATGCATCCATGCTCTGTGCGAGGGGCAATAAGGGGACGATCGTTTTTGACATACCTGGTGGGGCTTCGCAGCAGCGGGGAGCAGGTAGTGTTGCTTCGGGAGGCAAAGTTGCGTCCTGAGGCATGTGTGCTTAGAAAAAACTCAAAGCACTTACTGTGCTCCACGTACCCTGTAGGGGGTGGGTTCGTGACTGAGGAGGAGGTCCTAGTGAGGCGTCCTCAGAACTCTGGATGTAGTCCGGTGCCGAGGTAAGATGTTGGATGGCCTCCATCTGCTAATACTCTTTTAGAGGAGTTTTTTGCTCTTTTAGGAAGCTGTCGAAGCACCCAGGGGCCTGGACTGCACTGGCGTGCAGAGGAGGGAGAAAGCCGCTGACAATGGGCCGTAGATCCAACAGCAAAGCTCTCTTAGAGGTGAGTGGAACAGTAGTGAGTTTTTCTGCTCACTGAACACACAACCGCTCAGCTCCGAAGAAAGAATCTGACTGAACAGATGCACGATCCCCGCCTTTTATACCCATATGTCCGGGGGCGGGACATGCAAATTCTGTTCGACAATTTGGCATTGGCCTATTTCATATTCAGTGGTATTCGAGGCTCCCGAAAGAAGCCCCTTGTGTCACTACAGTCGACACAACTTAGAGTGAGTGACAGAAGGTGAACTCACTCACTTTAAAAATAATATAATCAATATTATGTCACAAAGTTAAGTAGATTTGACTTTTTACTCAAATTTGCTTGAGCAAAAACTTAATAATATAAATATAATATATAATAAAAATAACCATAAGTTAATCTTACTGGTCATTTGTTTCCAGTGTGTTTCTCACATAAGCTATAGTATAACTTCAGAAGACTTGGAATATAGCGCACAGGTCATATTGACTACAATTATTTTATTTTTTTATATATGCAACTTTTTTATGGTCCCTCGGTCATTGTATGAAAAAGAGATTTGTTAAGATTCTTCAAAACTTTTTGAAGAAACAATTACAGCATACAGATTTGGAATAAAATATGGGTGTGTAAAAAATGACAGAATTTTCATTTTGGGGAGAATTATAATGAGAGTTAAAGACACTGTATTTCAAAGTGTGATTCTTTCATGAGTTTAACTAATTCAAAACATTCTTTCCTCACATGCCTCTTGGTTTCCAGGCATATTATATTCCAGGGTGAGACATCTTCAGATTAAAACTACTCTTAACCCATCACCTCAATTGTTCTGCCCTTTTGCCTCAGGCTACACAGAAACAAAACTGTTCTAAATGTTTTTGCAGTTAATCTGATAAGAATGACCACCATTGTGTGATTATTTCATAGAGAGATTAATTGTTTTAAATACCAGATTCACCACTGGCTTTAAAGGGAATGAGAATCTCCAATTCACCTTTTTTGCTTTTTAATTCTGAACTTAATTTATCTACAACAGAGACAATCAGTGACAAGAGTTTATCCCCTGTAACCCACATGGCCCACCCTATTGCAAAGAAATCAATAGATTGCCTTTGGAACACAAAACATATACATTTATATAATTTGGAAATGTGTAATTATGAGGCTTTGAGTGAAAAGCCTAAATAAACAACTGCTTTTTTCTCTAGCAGTGGTGTTGTATGTTGGGTTCAAAAACCTAGTTCAAGCTGTCATAAATTAGGATATTTTTGGTGAATTATATCCTTCAAACTCAAATTGTTGTATATTCATAGTTTTGTAAAAGCAGGTGGGTGATTCTGTTTAGGTGATTTCCTGGTCATATTTAACCCCAAATAAATAAAATAAAAAATCTGAAATTATACTTGTTACAAACAAAAACCCAAAACAAAACAAATGTATGCTAACACACCAGGGTGTTTTACTTTCACTATTTCCATTGTTTGCAATGATGATTCTCATTACTATAACAGTAATCTTTTACTGTATTATAGTAAACAAAAAGATGCTCTTGTACAATGATTTTTAACATTTAAATCAGCAAAAATTAAAGGCAGTACCAAGGGAATACCAATAATGTATAAAAACTTTGCAATTTAAATAATATCTTATAATATCTAATCTTTTTTTAGACATTACGGCAATGAGAATATCATAATGGCCATCTTTTTTGCATCACGGGAATGAGAATTTGGGGGGGGGTAGGATGTGCATAACTGTCATAAAAATAATGTCAATGTAAAAATACACTTCATTACCTATATGTATGCTATATACAAAATCACAAGTGTGCTTTATACATTGTAATTTATTATATATATATATATATATATATATATATATATATATATATATATATATATATACTGTATATATATATATATATATATATATATATATATATATATATATATATATGCCGATCAGCCACAACATTAAAACCACCTGCCTAATATTGTGTAGGTCTCCCGTGTGCTGCCAAAATAGCGCCAACCAGCATCTCAGAATAGCATTTTATTCTTTTCACCACAATTGAACAGAGTGATTATCTAAGTCACTGTAGACTCTGTCGGTTCGAACCAGGCTGGCCATTCTCTGTTGACCTCTCTCATCAACAATGCATTTCCGTCCACAGAACTGCCGCTCACTCGATCTTTTGTTTTTGCCACCATTTTGAGTAAATTCTAGAGACTGTTGTGTGTGAAAATCCCAGGAGATCAGCAGTTACAGAAATACTCAAACCAGCCTGTCTGGCACCAACAATCATCCATGCGATCATCTAATCAGCCAATCGTGTGGCAGCAGTGCAGTGCATAAAATCATGCAGATATGGGTCAGAAGCTTCAGTTAATGTTCACATCAACCATCAAAATGAGGAAAACATGTGATCTCAGTGATTGGACCGTGGCATATTTGTTGGTCCAGATTGGCTGGTTTGAGTATTTCTGTAACTTCTGATCTTCTGGGATATTCACACACAACTGTCTCTAGAATTTACTGCCGAATGGTGCCAAAAACAAAAAACATCCAGTGAGGGGCTGTTTTGCGGATGGAAACGCCTTGTTGATGAGAGTGATCAACAGAGAATGGCCAGAATGGTTCGACCTGACAAAGTCTATGGTAACTCAGATAACCACTCTGTACAACTGTGGTGAGAAAAATATAATCTCAGAATGCTATTCTGAGATGCGGGTTGGCTCTGTTTTTGTGGCACGAGGGGCACCTACACAATATTAGACAGGTGGTTTTAATTTTGTGGCTGATCGGTGTATATACAGTATATTATTCATATTTTTATATTTTTTTTTTCTATACCTGTTGGCCAAGAAATGGATTGCTGTTTTTGTTTGTTACCTTTTTTTTCATGAATTGTTTGTGATTCTTTATGATGTTTTCATAATAACTTTGCTGAAAGGGCTATAATAGAATATTAAATTGCAGGTTTATGTTGTGACAACTTACCCCACTATTGGTTATAAAAAAGGTCAATATGTGTTAAATTAATTGTAAAAAAAATTCCTGGGAATTAACGATACAAATATGTCTTTTTTTGTGGCCAAAACTTTAAAAGACATATGTGCCTATAAAGAAATTGACTTAACGGTTCAAATGTGACAACTATCCCAGTCTCCCTTATATGCATTCTTTGTACAAATGAAATCTCACACCAGAGCCAGCACTCTTTATGTCCCCATGCCAGAAGGCTTTTCACCAATACGCTGCTCTGATACATTTGTTTGTTATCTCAGGGAGGGATTTCGTGAGATTCAAAGCAGATCAAGAAGACACTAAAGCATATAGCGGATAAAAGACAGTTAGGTAATTGGTTTAGAGCGTCGCTAAAACTCATCCTCTTTCTCCTCAGTTTGTTTCTTCTTTATCTCTGTGACTTAACTCTGGAGAAGAGAAAAGTGAGTGAGAAAGCAAAAGGGAAGACAAAGCGGAAAGGGAAGAGGCTTTTATGCTGAGCGGCTGTGATATCTGAGGCACTGAACGGTTCTTTCTCAGCTGTAAACTGCTCCACAAGATGCTGGTTGAGGTTTTATCTCGCTGACAGCTGCAGGCTGCTGCCGTATCATTAGCTGTATTATGTCTTCCATTAAAAGAAGAGAAAAAGAAAAAGAAAACTCACAAACTTGTGCTTTCCGGAAGCCACGCAACATGATTTTTATAGTTAAGCAAAGTGTAAACACAAAGAAACACATCACATTCCAACCTAGTCTCTTGACAACTTCATACAACTTGATATCATACAACTTGGCTTGTATGAAAAGGTACAACGTTTATTCCCATAGAATCAAACAGAATTTCAAATTGATACAATGCAGGCATAAAATTTTAGCTAGCCTCCTATCCAACACTTTAATAAAAATAAAAAATAACATTCCAAACTCATATATTTTCTTTTTCCATTGTACAAACATTGTTTTTAAAATCATGGTTAAAGGAATAGTTCAATCAAAAATGAGAACTCACTCATTATTTCTCACCCAGCCTCATGTTATTCCAGATGTGTATGACTTTCTTTCTTCTGCAGAACACAAATTATTAAAAATGATTTTTAGAAGAATATGTCAGCTCTGTAGGTCCATACAATGCACGTGAATGGTGACTAAATATTTGAAGCTCTAAAAAGCACGTAAAGGCAGCATACAAGTAACCCATAAAACTCCAGTTGTTAAATCCATGTCTTCAAAAGAGATATGATAGGTGTGGGTGAGAAACAGACATTTTTTTTTTTGTCCTTTTTTACTTTAAATTCAACTCCCTCAGCACTCTACATAGCAAGTAAATCCCTCACATATGCAACAACACTTCGCACTATGCAACTGAATTATAAATTTTATTAGACACATTAGAGCTTGAGTTGTGTAGAGTTTATGAAGAACCTGAGTGGCATGATCCTTTTAATGAATAAAACACTGGCAATTACATAGCCAGCCTAATCTTTTACAGCATGTTGTGTCTTGTGAGTGCCAGCCCTGAAGGAAATTTTACTTATTTGGATGCAGTGGGTCCGGATCTGTCATGATCACACTGTCTCCATCACTTTAGTGGAGCCTTGAAATTACATTACATTTAACGATGTCAACTCTTTGACTTTGGTTCAACTTTTCACAACATTATTTTTCACAACATTGTCCGTTTTAAAACAAGCCTACCACTAACATGCCTGTTGGACGTCTGTTAGAATTTCAGAGTTGCAAACTCGAGAGATTTAAATTTGAGATCCTCTTGTACAAAAAATATTTCTTCAAGCTAGTCAATACAATTATACAAGTAAGTTTCCTTTTGCTTTGTTCCATATTTTGTATCCAAAGACGAGACCAATGTACCCCATTTTGCATTTCATGTCTATTTTAAAATCCGTTCTGTTATTTACAGTCAGTTGTAGTTGTCAAAAAGATAAAAATAAATATTATTTCTAATCATACATTGCACAGATGAGAGGGGGGGGTGGGGGGGGGGCATGCAACTTCTCTCTCATTAATGTGCTTTACACTCATTCAACCATAAACACTTGCTCAGGGAAGCCATTCTCTTAAAGAGACAGAACCAATTAAGCGCTTGTTACTCATATCAATGTAAACTCAATGTAAATCGAACAAGTGCATATAAACAAACACGTAAAAAAAAAAAGTTATACATATTTAAAAGGCACAATCATACATTGTGAAATTTGCATGACATTTCAAATAGTGAAAACAGTATCAGTATTAAAAATTATCATATAAATCATATGCATTGATAGAATGTGAAAGTTGTACACAAGGTAAAATGTGATTAAAAGGATCAAAAGAGAAATGTGAAAATAAAATGTCACATTTGTGTATTGTGTGAAATCTAAATCTGAAAACTAATATATATATATATATATATATATATATATATATATATATATATGATGCTCCTTCTCAGTTTTCTTAATATCTTTTTAGTTGCATTCACATGTTGTCATGTACGTAATGCTACTCTGTAGTAAAACAAAAAATTCAGGTCACCATTCACTTGGATTGTACGGACCTACAGAGCTGAGGTATTCTTCTAAAAATCTTCGTTTGTGTTCAGCAGAAGAAAATAAAACACATATGGGATGGCATGAGTGTGAGTAAATGATGACAGAATTTTCATTTTTGAGTAAACAAGAATATTTCTGCTGTGTAGGTCCATGCAATACAATGACTGGTGGCTAGAAATATGAAGCTCCAAAAGGCACATAAAGGCAACACAAAAGACATGTCTCCAGTGGATTAATCAAGGTCTTCTGAAGGGATCTAATTGGTTTTGGGTGAGACTTGAGAACTACGGCAGAAGTCAAGATTGTGATCTGTGAACAACAACTTAATTTAAAGTTATCTCATGACTTCAGACACAGAATGTGGAATATAGCACACAAGTACAGACTACTTTTCTGATTCTATAATGGTGCTTTTTTGTCCTTTTGTAGCTTGGCAGTACAAATCACTATCCACTTTCCTTGTATGGAATAGAGCAGCTCAGACACCCTGTTGTGTGTTTCACAGAAGACCGGGTAAGTATGTAATGTGAGTCACTGGTTTTCAGTTTTAGGTGAACTATTCTTATATTTGTTATTTTAATCTTCTAAATTGAACAAAAAAAGAGTTCAAGGCACTTGAGTGAAACACTGCAAATACTACTGCAATTCCTGATGCTCGCCATATGGAAATAACCCATGAGAAAGAGGCTTACTGGCAACAGATAACAGGAAAGATGAGAAGCTATGGATTAAATACTGGAGATGTTTATGGCCAAAAAGAAGGTATGTGTGTACAGGGTGTGTTTAGAGGGAGGGGGCTTAGTCCAACAGTAGTGTGTGTCTGGGCTGCTGGATATAAAAGAATATTAATCTGGGTTTAGAATGAGCAGGACCCCAAAAACAGCTCAAGCAAACAGCGCTTAGAGGAGGCCAAGCCGCACAGAAAGTCCTAAATCTTCACATTAGCGCCCCATGTTTCTTCAACTGAACCAGTAAGCTTTTTTTCTAAAGGACATCACAAACAGCCCTACGCCACCCTGCACCCTCACAGACCCACAAAATCACAACGGATTTGAGAATCCAAGATTGCTAGGACTTTATAAATCCAAGACCCAAGAGGATCGGTAAAGATTAGATGAACCCCCTCCTGAACCAAACCAAAGGAGGTAGAGGTGCCTCCAAACTGTGCTCTCCTCCCAACGGTGTGTCCTACTTCTGCATCCATCAAGTCACTAGGGAGGCAGGGGACACTTTACACAGTAAAAATGAGGCAGGTACATTTAGAGTAACCTACATTCCATTGCTATTCTCATATCCTGTGTTACTCTTGTTCTGTTTGACAAGTTTTTAGGAACTGGAGTGACATCTTTTGGAAAATAAGGATCTATATACCACAGTTCCCACCATGCATCTCTTCCAAAAGTCAGTGTTTTATTAATATGTAACCTAATTTTACTTCATGCACTTTATCCTTAAAATTGCATGTTAACATAAGATAGATGCATAGGAAAACTATTGTTTTGACTATATATATATATATATATATATATATATATATATATATATATATATATATATATATATATATATTGTTTTTTTTTTTACTTGTTAAATAAATCAATGAACAAATTCATAAAAGAGTAGTGGCAATACAGAGAAGTAGTGTAAAGCTATTGAGACTTATTTAAAGGGGGAAAATAATTTGTAAAAGTGTAAGAAAATATACAGAGCAAATTCTGTTTTAATTTTAAGACAATTTTAATGCCACTTTCAATATAGTTTTAACATATTTTATGTTACTAGTAGGGCTGTTTATTTAACACATTCATTTGGTGTGATTAATTATTGAACATATGTAACAATTTAAAATTTTTTGTCACAATTTTTTTTTGCCAATGTGTGAACGGCTTGTAACGAGTTCCCGAGAGCCTTGCCTCAGTGCTTCTCTTCCGCTATTCAACAGCGACAACAAACAGTCTGCAACACTAAGTAACGTTACCTTAGAGATGGAATCCAGCAAATGGCCGGCTCACAGCACAACACCAGCTCCTACACAAACTCCGAGTAAGCCAAAAAAAAAAATGTATCTACTGAATCCCATCTGGCTAATTGGGAACGTGATCGTGGTCGAGGGAAAACTAGATTGAACATTGACAGGGCATTTGATTCCAGGAGAGACCTTCCTTCCTAATAAGAAGAACTGGCGTTCTTCTTATTGTACAGGTAAGTTCACATAAGTTCAAAGCACGTGAGTGCCATAAGGATTGAATGCTAGACAATGTTCAAGATAATGCAAAATCACCCATTCATTAGTGAAACGTATCTTGGTTATACAGAAAATATACACATTGTATTATTATAATTATATATAAAACTGTAGCGCATCGAAGTATCAAAATGACTTATGAATTATGTCAAATTAATTATAATATATTTATTAATAAACAGCTACTGTCATCATCCACCAAATTTAGCTAACAGCTATTGAAAAAGCTGGCTAGCTAGCTATATTTATTGTATACATTTGTCATATAAATGCAGTCAATGTATCATGAAAAGAAAAGTGATTACTTTAAACTACAGTCTCGCATAGCCAGACCTATATCCACACTTTGTTTCAGCCCTATTCCAGCACTGGAGAGTCAAATATAATATACAGTCTCAAAGTTTGTAGTAAAACATAAATGTGTAATTTTAATTATGCTACCTCATCTGTCAGCATGATGCTGGTGAATCACATTCAGTCTCTTTGTATGTTACGTCATTGTTTTGGCCGATGCTCACTCGCACGCATCCCTATGAAATGTGTGCATGAGTGCGAACACGAGCAACAGGTAGCTGGCTGCAGTTCACTTAATGGCCATAGGTGTCATTAATAACAAGGGTTTCTGACTCTTACAACCTGGACTTTTAATGAAGTGTTACGCAATTAATCAAGCTCTCTGCAATAAAAGTAATTTTTTTTGGAGTACGTGTAGTGTTTTAATGCACCACGTCAGCAGGAGGCAGTCAGCCGGGACACATTCTTGACAACTGGCCAAAGCAAAACAGAATGCATCAAGGTTTAAACTATTTTTAACTTGAAACAGTTTCCTAAAAACTCTGCGTTTATGACACTGAAAACCAGTTGCTCTTAAAGTGTCTTTCTGAAGCCCTCCCAATCCCCAACCCCACCTAATAATAATCACACATCCAAAAATGTCAGATATCCACCCCATTTCTCCACAATCATGTTCAACTTCCCCAGCCTTCTTAATGAACCTTCTTCAAAGGCCACCACCCGCCCCATCTCCGAGCACCACTCCTGAAATGAGGACACTCCAGCTGACCTCCATCGCCTTAAAAGTATCTGTCTGGTGATCATGACACTGGTCAGGACCCAACTCTTTATGTGTCTATTCTCAACATCGGTGACCACCCCATCACCCAAAACACTGAGTCTGGGGTAAAACTAAACCCGAGTGCCCATCACCTCACATACAAAACTCTGAACCTTCAACCAAAACTCCTGGATTTTAACACAACCCCAAAAGACATGGGTTATGTCTCCATCCTCTGATTAGCATAGCCAGCAGGTGGGTGTCTCTTTAAGACCAATCCTATACAATCTAGAGGGGGGTCCAATAGAATCTATGTAAAATCTTGAATTGCATAAGGCGCACACTTGCGTCTTTAGATGCAGACTTGATGTTCTTTAGAATCCTAGCCCACTCTCCCTCCTCCAATACCAAGTTTAAATCTTTCTCCCATAATCTCTTGAGAGACATTGAAGCTCCGTCCCCCAGACTCTGAATTAGCAAGGAGTAATACACTGATGACTCATGGCCTTTTCCAAAGGCAGTAATCACCACTCTTAGAGTATCTAATACTTTAGGGGGGTGTATGCTACTCCCAAAAATAGTACAGAAAGGGGACTTATTAATACATCATTTGGGGTGACAAATGCTTACATTTATTTTTTAATAAATGTCAAATTTATACACTCTTGACACTTTTGTCCATACCGAGTGCAAATGCGAGATAACAGGGTGTAATTTAGTTTGATAGATGGAAGCAACCAATGAGCCAACTGTCTGAGACCAAACACACAATAATACAAAAATCTTGGGTTGGCCTAGCCCACCTTTGTCAATCGGCCTATGCAGCTTACTGAAATGTAATCTGGGATGTTTCCCATTCCAAATGAAGGACTTCGCTATGCGAAGTATCAAATTGCTTGAAATAAGACAAGGGGACATCTATAGGAAGAGACTGTAGCAGGTAGTATGCAGGTAGAATATATTTAATTTTAATAACATTAACCTTCCCAATCACAGATAAATGTAATGAAGCCCACCTGCCTACATCGCACAAAAACCTTTTTATTAAAGGGTAAAAATTGGCTGGGACAAACAAATTGACAAATAATAAAATATCATCTGCATAAAGCAGAAGCTTATGCGCCACACCTCCTGCCATCCCCCCGGAAAATCATTCTCATTTCTTTTTATCTTTTTTTTTTAGTTTCTTCCCTTTTCAAACCAGGTGGCAGAGGACGAATCTCAGTTGCGTCCGTGTCTGAAACTGTCAGCCTGCACATCTTATCATGTGGCTTGTTGAGCGCTTTACCGCGGAGACACATGTGGAGGCTTCACGCTAATCTCCGCAGCATCCACACACGAGACCCACCAAGAGAACCACATTATAGCGCCCACGAGGAGGTTAACCCAACGTGACTCTATCCATCCAAGCAACCAGGACAATTGGTTGCTGACTGGTGTCACTCAGAACGCCCTGGATTTGAAATTGCGACAATGCTAGATGCTAGCCAGCATCTTTACCTACATTAACATTTACATTTATGCATTTGGCAGACGCTTTTATCCAAAGCGACTTACAGTGCAATTATTACAGGGACAATCCCCCCGGAGCAACTTGGAGTTAAGTGCCTTGCTCAAGGGCACAATGGTGGTGGCCGCGGGGTTCGAACCAAGGACCATCTGATTAACAGCCCTGTGCTTTAGCCACTATGCCACCACCACCTCTACCTAGGCCCCCCCCCCCCCCCCAATCTTTCTTTCTTATTGCGGCTGCTAATGGCTCCAGGAGAAGACAGAACAATAATGGGAAAAGAGGGCAACCCTTCCGGGTGCCTCTATCCATAGTAAAATATTCTGAAATTTGTTTGTAATGCCACTACGGGGTGTCTATATGTCTGCATTCCTTGAATCGATCACGTTTCTCTCTTGACGAATTCACAAAGTCATGGAACAAGAAAATATTGTGGTTCTTCAAAGAAAGCCTTCCTTTACTTCTCGCATCACGTAACACAAGATCTTTATCAGATGATCTTTAGCCAGAATTGATCAGGGCTTGTCTCCCTCAGTGGATCTCTGAGCCAGAACTCTGTGAGCTCGCTCGATTTCCAGCTTATGGCCTGTATGTCGAGCAGACTCCGGAAGAGCCCATCCAGAAAATCCTCCATTCTGTATTCTAACACTTTGCTCGATCAGGAATTCCAACAATTCAGATGTTGTTTCACCGGTTACAATTCTCTAAGTCTTCCAACTTTTCCCAAACACGTTCCAAGTCCACCTTGGTCACTAGCAGGTTAACAGCTAATTCCTTCTTCGATGACTCCAGATAATCGATCCCTTTCTCAACATCCATCACTCTTGTAACCAACTCAGAGAATTTCGTCTCCAGAGGCCAGTCGACATATTACAGCAAGATCCTCTAAGTCAGCAATGACCTTCGTCAGTATTACCGACATATTCAACAGTTGACGCTGAATCTCTCCCACCACACTGTCCAAATTGAGTCCTAGGCTCGAGGCCTCTGGAGGGGCATCAGCTTGAGCACGTAAGTGTCTTTTAATGTCTTCGAAGAATGAGGATTTTGAATTCTTTGACATATTGTCTTCCTAGAACAGTTAAGAATCAGGGTGTATCGAATCTCACCGGTTTATGACAAAAAAGTATTAAAACCAGCAAAGTGCGCAGAGCTCGCTGTTCACACGTCCAAACCTCACATGGCGTCACGTGACTCCCCCCAATATATTATTTTTTACATTATTTAAATGATTATGTATTGTTTATATTGAATAACCTTATTTTGGAGGTCTTTCTCAGCTAATATTCATATTTGCAATTATTACTCCCTGCTAATCCAGAGTCTGGGGGATGGAACTTCCACTTCTTTAAAGAGATTATGGGAGAAAGATCTAAACTTGGTATTGGAGGAGGGAGTGTGGTCTAGGATTCTAAATAACATCATGTCTACATGCAGAAATGCAAGGGTTCACCTTATGCAATTAAAGATTTTACATGGAGTCTATTGGACACCCTCTAGATTGTATAGGCTTGGTCTCAAAGACTCACCCACCTGCTGGTGATGTCAATCAGAAGATAGAGACACAACCCATGGATTGATTCTGTTTGTATATGTTTTGCTTTTCATTAGATGATTCAATAAAAAATGTTAATTACAAAAACAAAAAGATATTTGCAATTATTTGATTGGCATGTTAAACATTTTAATCGAGTGACAGCCCTTGTTATTAGATGTTTGTTTGATCATTTTTAACTTGATTAGTTTTGTAATTATAATTACTATTAATTATTTTTAGGTGAGGTGTTACTTTTCGAAGCAACTGGACATACAATGGCTTGATGACAAAATGGAAAATTGAATAAAACGATCGAAATAATAAAACGGAACGGGTGGCTTCTAGAATTCTCATATGGACCCAAGTCATGTGTAGGGACCAGAATATTATAGGGGCTTGGGGGTGAGATCTTTTCACTTGGGCCATTCAGCAACCACATACTGTAGCAATTAACACCCTAGCAACCACTCAGGATGTCCTTGTAACCACAAAGCATTGCATTAAAAGCAATCAGGGCACCTTATACCTTGGCAACCTCTAGAATTGTAGTGACTTTAGGACTGGCAACCACCAAGTCATCACAATTGTTTTATTATTATTATATACAATTTGGACTGAATTAAACTGTAATAAAGAGTTAAAGTAAACCGTATGTATGATGTTGTTTGAAGTTTCATGCAGGAGGTGTGGTGGTGTCACAGTTGTCAGCAGGTAAGCTTAGGTTGGTGGGGGGAATCCAGGGATTTAACCAGAGATGGTAAACCTTATTCTGTCACATGCGGTTCACAGGTAGGGTGTAAACTTCTGCCCGCAGAGCTTCATTAACCTGCCTGCATGTCAGATTAAAGCCCTAAAACCTGCTCTACACTTAATCAAACTGTAGCCACTGCAGCCTCAGTGCTAGTCGAGATGACCTGGGTGGCCAACGGCCACTTGTCCCAGACCCTCCTGCTCCAGGAACATTTCACTCCAGTCAGGCTCATTTAAAATATGAGAGAGGTAAATCTGCAATGTAGTCTTATTTAAGATGGGTCAGCAATGTTTTATTAAATATGTTAGTGCTTGCCTGAAAACGATTTTGTCAGAAAATTAAGTCACTGAAGGTTAGGGTTAGGGTTGGGATTTGGGTTACAGTGTAAGGTTACTGTGTTAAAGAATTTCAGTAAACAGACCAATTTCACTATTGCTATGTTCACAGTGTGATCAGTCTGATTTAGCACAAATTTACATAGAAAAAATATTAAAAGATGCAGGCGCAAGAATGTGTTCTGTGTAAACAAACTATTTATTTTGCAATAATGATCATACCATTGTATTATACATCCATTATATATCATTCCTTCCACTGTGCAAACCACTACGAACTAGCATTAACAAGGCTAGCATTGCCTTCATTTCCCACTCCCCTTCATCCACTTTAATATCCATAATGTCGCTGCATGGACTCAAATGTGTAATACACACATTTAGCAGGTCTGTGCACAGCAAATGTTGCTTTCATTCCCTCACCGATGCTGGTCAGTCAGCTGAAGTTCAGGCCTTGAGGCACTTGTGCGGCCTGGCGGTAGCTGAAATTTAAAACACTGCCCCCAGAGGCAATGGCGGTAAGTGTTTTAGGGTGTATGGGCATGTGTGAGCTCCATTTATGTCAAGGAGAGGTTGCCAAAAACTAGTTGTGAAGAGAGTTCCTTTCGGCTGTACAGGATGTAATACAGTGAACTCTAGTTCACTCGACAGTCATGGACTCTATCCCCAAATCAAAACCTAAACCTAACCATTAGTGGAGTAAAAATGAAATGGCAATCACGCTCATTACTGATTAAGCGAATGCGATAACATCCATTTCAAGGTGGATATGAGCCCAGTTCTCTCACCATGCTGACACAACGTGCTTGAATGTACATTGAATGATAATATAGATAACACATTATTTACACACCTTATGCGTAGCTTTGTTCTTAATTTTGTTGTATTTGTTATTAAAAAGAT
Organism: Xyrauchen texanus; assembly: GCF_025860055.1. Taxonomy (NCBI): domain Eukaryota; kingdom Metazoa; phylum Chordata; class Actinopteri; order Cypriniformes; family Catostomidae; genus Xyrauchen; species Xyrauchen texanus. Next base: position 4,527,566 of record NC_068288.1, on the reverse strand, counting down.
TCCTGCCTTCACTAGTAAGTAAAAGTGAGAGAGAAATATAAAATTGCAAAATGGGTCTGGTCTTTCCGACTAAAATCCCTTAAATGCACATCACATGGTATTGGTACTTGAACTGCAATGGTACAAACCCGTCACTAGATAGACCTGGAATAGAATTATTTTATATAATATATTTCTATGTTAAACAAGACATAAAATTGACTAACTTGCATATTAGACACAGTATGGCCTGTTTCTATTTTGTCTATTTTTCCAAACCCTGCCAAAGCAGTATCAATCGTGTTATTTTGCTGACTGACACAGCCTGTCTGCATGTTTTGCCCCAACCCCTGGTTAATTTCTGCCCCTGTTATATATATATATAAAAAAGATCATAGATGCAGTATATTCACAGTTTTCCTTCTCTGTGCGACAACTACTGATTTGTTCACTCATGTGGCGTCTTCAATCACACAGTAATTAGGATTACATACGCAAAAGCTACATGCAAGAGCAAAAGCACATTATATATCTATGCTCTGAAGTGGCCCGTTTAAAAATATCTTGCCACCTCACACGAGAGCCATGAGAGTTGAGCATTGAGTTGACTCAATAATCACATGACAGCAGCTTTTGAAACATAAATGTACAAGATGACCCTGGTCACACTGGGCGTGCTGGTGTGTGTGTGCATAATAAATACCCACCTCCTCACTGTTAGTGACCAGGAGACTGAGAGGCACACCGATACTGTTTAAGGAACTTTGCTCTTGGGAGGAAACCTAATCTTCTTTTATAACGCCATTGCAAAGCTCCCCGCAGACTCTGAAAGAAGGGGGTGGAGTCCCGCACTGAGTATCTCTGTCCCCACAGACAGTGTCGCCCTGGCGATCATACTCTGGGGAATTAATGGTTCTATAGACTGAGGTTCCTTGCCAATGTCCCCTGCCAGTGTAGCGCCTCCTACAGTATGGGTTATTTATTCAGTTCTCTCATTTGTTCTCTAAACAACTAAACTGAATAAGCGAATATAATGGCTGCATACCAATTCAATATATACAATATATTATGCAAGCTTTAGATGTGTGCATCCTAAAACATAGCATGTTAGAAATAGTATGTCTGGATGGTATAGAAATGGTGCCTGGATGGTATACTATTGCTAATGTAAATTTCCAAAAAATGCATGCTTTGTACATGCTTTTTGGGCTAATATTTTCCATATTAAATGAGACTGTTCTCCTTCAACTTTTCCAGAACTTGAAGTAGGGCAGACCCAATCCTGAAATTTGGCTGACGATTAATTGTCACAAATACTTGAAATTAACTATTTAATTTTCTGGTTTAGTCTGTTTTCGTCAGGATTATGACAAGTCCTTTTTTACAAACTGTCATTCTTTTTAAGATGAATATGTACTTAATACACATATGTAAGACTTTCCACTAAGGAAGGGACAGGAAACAGCATCAAAAGTAAGGTTTCTTTAATCTTTTTTCACTTTCACACAATAATATAACACAGTTCGTTTTTCTGGGCTTGGTGTCGGGCTCTCCCTCTCGAGGCTCTCCGTTTGCTGCTTTTTATGCAGCTCTCCTCATGCTACTGCAATTAGACACAGGTGTTAGACATAATTTAGCTCAGGTGTAAGCGCCCTTACCGCTTTTCTCTCCCAGACGGGCGCTTGACCACGCCCCCGCTGCCACATACCGTCACCGCCCGACTCAGGCCGGGGCGTCATCCGGCCTGCCTACCACTCCCCCCCCCATTTCTGGAGAGGAAGTCAGCGGCAGCCATATGCACCCCCGGTCTGTGGACCACCTTGAACCCTGGAGGGCCAGATACCAACGGGTGATCCGGGCATTAGTATCTTTCATGCGGTGGAGCCACTGCAGTGGGGCATGATCCGAGCAGAGGGTGAAGGCCCGCCCCAGCAGGTAGTATTGGAGGGTGAGGACCGCCCACTTGATGGCCAGACACTCCTTCTCTACGGTGCTGTACTTAGTCTCCCTCAAGGAGAGCTTCCGGCTAATGTACAGCACCGGGCGCTCCTCTCCCTCCACCACCTGCGAGAGTACGGCCCCCAGCCCTCTGTCTGAAGCGTCCGTCTGCAAAACAAAAGGGAGAGAGAAGTCAGGTGCATGCAAAAGCGGCCCCGCACAAAGTGCAGCTTTAATCTGTGTAAACGCCTGTTGGCACTGCTCCGAGCATTGGACCGGATCTGGAGCCCCCTTTTTAGTGAGGTCAGTCAGCGGGCTGGTGACATCCGAATAATTAGGCACAAATCTTCTGTAATAGCCAGCCAGCCCCAGGAACTGCCTCACCCCCTTTTTGGTCTTGGGTCTAGGGCAAGTCGCAATCGCCGTGGTCTTGTCAATTTGGGGACGCACCTGGCCATGACCCAAGTGGAACCCCAGATACCGTACCTCCACACACCCAACCACGCACTTTTTCGGGTTTGCCGTGAGCCCCGCCCGCCGCAGCGATCTCAGGACGGCCCTCAGATGTTGCATGTGCCGCTGCCAATCATTGCTATAAATGATGATATCGTCTAGATAGGCAGTGGCGTAAGCAGTATGCGGTCTGAGGATCCTATCCATGAGACGCCGAAACGTGGCTGGTGCCCCGAACAAACCGAAAGGAAGCGTCACGAATTGGTGTAATCCAAACGGCGTGGTGAAGGCCGTTTTTTCGCGGGATATTGGTGTCAAGGGGATCTGCCAATAACCCTTCGTTAGATCCAAGGTCGAATAAAACCGAGCAGTACCTAACCGATCGAGCAGTTCGTCAACACGGGGCATTGGGTACGCATCAAATTTGGACACCGCGTTGACCTTTCTATAATCCACACAGAAAGGTACAGACCCGTCGCTCTTGGGAACAAGGACGACCGGGCTGGACCAATCGCTGTGGGATTCTTCTATTACTCCCATCTCAAGCATCGCGTCCAATTCTTCCCGAACTACTTTCTTTTTATGTTCGGGCAAGCGATAGGGGCGGCAACGTACCACCACACCCGGCTCGGTCTCGATGTGGTGTTGTATGACATTTGTGCGGCCCGGTAGAGGAGAAAACACGTCTGCAAACTCTTTTTGTAGTTCGGAAACCTCTGCGAGTTGGCGCGGCGAGAGGTGGTCTCCACAAGGAACCAGAGTGTTAGGATTGCAGGCTTTGTTTACCTCCGGTCCGAGCTCCGCCCTCTCCGGAACTACCGTTGCCAACATCACAGAGGCCGCCTCTTCTCTCCACAATTTCAGGAGGTTGAGGTGATATATTTGACGCGCGCCCCAATCTATCGGTACGTTTAACCTCATAATCGAGATCCCCTACTCGTCGTGTGACCTCAAAGGGTCCTTGCCACTTGGCGAGTAATTTCGAGCTCGATGTTGGGAGTAATACTCTTTACTCGATGTTGGGACTTTATCTCCCGGCGCAAATTCCCGTAGCTGAGCACCCCTGTCATACAGCCGGCATTTGCGTTCTTGAGCCTGGAGCAAATTCTCCTGTGTTAGTCGCCCCAGTGTATGGAGCTTTGCCCGAAGATCAAGAACGTATTGAATTTCATTTTTACTATTAGAAGGTCCCTCCTCCCAAGCTTCACGGATGACGTCGAGGACCCCGCGTGGGCATCGTCCGTACAGCAGCTCGAATGGGGAAAACCCTGTGGAGGCTTGCGGGACCTCTCGTACTGCGAATAACAGGGGGTCCAGCCACTTATCCCAATTCCTAGCGTCTTCGTGTACGAATTTACGAATCATATTTTTGAGCGTTTTATTAAATCGTTCCACTAGTCCATCTGTCTGAGGATGGTACACGCTAGTGCGAATAGACTTAATGCCCAAGAGTTCGTAAAGTTTGCGAAGTGTTCATGACATAAAAGTAGTGCCTTGGTCGGTGAGGATTTCTTTCGGAACCCCCACCCGGGAGATTATCTTGAAGAGTGCCCCGGCAACACTACGTGCTGAGATGTTGCTCAAAGGCACTGCTTCCGGATATCGCGTTGCGTAATCCACCAGGACTAACACAAAGCGATGTCCGCGTGCCGTCCGTTCTAATGGCCCGACGAGGTCCATTCCAATTCTCTCAAAGGGAACCTCAATCAATGGAAGGGGCGCAAAGGCGCTTTTGGGGTGGCCGGTGGGTTTACCAGCTGATATTCGCGGCACGCCGCACACCACCTGCGGATGTCGCCGCCAATGCCCGGCCAATAGAAACGGGCTATTAGACGGAGAAGTGTCTTCCTTTCCCCTAGGTGACCGGCCATAGGATTATAGTGAGCCGCCTGGAAAACCATTTCCCGGCAGCTCCATGGAATCAATAATTGTGTCACCTCCTCCTTTGTTTGAGCGTCCTGCGTCACTCTGTACAACCGATCTTTAATAACCAAAAAATATGGATATGAAACGGCAACGCCCGGCCGGAGTTGTTGACCATCGATTACTCTCACTTGGTCAAAAGCGTGCTTAAGGGTTTCATCCCGCGACTGCTCCAAGGGGAAGTCCCCCTCCGGGAATTCCCTGAGAGGAGGGGTGACAACCTCGCCCCTTCCCTCGTCATTCGGAGCAGCCGAGGACGGCCCCGGCTCCGCCTCCCCCGCCAAAGCATCACACATCACACATCTCTTCACTTTCATGCAGGACCCATCCGCACAAACTCCCTCCAATAAATTTCTAAAATTCGGCCAATCAGTACCCAAGATTAGCGGATGGGTGAGGCGGGAACTAACCGCTGCCTCTACACTATGTTTTTCTCCCCGGAATTTGATCGCCAAAGTCACCATGGGATACTTGTGAACATCCCCATGCACACACCTCACCCTCACCTGTTTAGCTGAGCCCAAAGCCCCGGGTTGAACCAAGCGTTGGTGGATGGTGGTCTGATTACAGCCTGTATCCAGCAATGCTTGGTATGTACCCCCCTGGATCCTTACTGGAATACGGTACGCTCCAGCCCGATCGGGGGCAGCCTGCGGGACGTCGGAGACCCGCACCACCGTCCCCACCTCCATCAGCGGACACTGATCCTGGAAGTGGTCCGGGTCTCCGCACCTCCAGCAGGCCGGCCCAGGCGCCACGGCCGCACCCGTGCTGGCGGGCGCCCCCACCTGAGGAGGAGAGCAGCTGAAGGACGGAGAAGGGGTAGGCGGGTTCTCCCAAGGCCGGGAAGTTGATCTCGGGAATCCTCCACGCCTGCGTGGGGCAGGAACGGGCCCTGGGGAGAGAGCAGAGCAAGAGGGCACAGGGGAGGGAAAAAACAGGGGAAGACACGGGGAAGGGAGAGAGAGAGAGAGAGCTCATCCGCTCTCGGAATCGCCGCCATGTGGTCCTCCGCCAGACGAACGGCCTCCTCCAGCGACGCCGGGCGGTGGCACTGGACCCACTCCGCCGTTCTCCTGGGCAAGCGCTGAACAAACTGCTCCAGTACCACCTGATCGACAAGTCCCTCGACGTCGCGGTCCCCCGCAAGCAGCCACCTCCGACAGGCATCACGGAGCCGCTGGGCGAACGCAAACGGCCGGTCGGACTTATCCAGTTTCATAGCCCGGAAGAGCTGGCGATTTTCTTCTGGGCTCCGACCAACCCGTTGCAGGATGGCTTTCCTCAGGTCTGCATAGGCCAGGAGGCTTGTTGCCGGCAGTTGTTGCACGGGAGTTGTGCTTCCCCGGACAAGAGAGGGACTAGGCGGGCTGCCCACTGGTCTTGTGGCCAACCCAAAATTTCCGCCGTGCGTTCAAATAAACCGACGAACGCCTCTGGATCATCTGCCGGCCCCAACTTCTGTAACACGGGCGGGGGCAGTGTGGCGCAGGTGTCCGGTGTCGCGGCTGCGGCTGGAGCGGCCTCCTGGCTGAGGAGGCTCCGGTCCTCTGCTTGAGCCCGCATGATTTCGAAGAACCGACGATCCTGGTCTTGCCGGAGCTCAAGCAGGGATTGTTGGTGTCTTTGATGGAGTGTAGCGAGGGACTGGAGGACTTCCGCCAGCTGGGAGGACTCTATGGGGCGACTCTTTTCCATAGCTTGAAAAAAAAAATTCCTTTTTTCCGGGTTTCGGCACCAGTGTAAGACTTTCCACTAAGGAAGGGACAGGAAACAGCATCAAAAGTAAGGTTTCTTTAATCTTTTTTCACTTTCACACAATAATATAACACAGTTCGTTTTTCTGGGCTTGGTGTCGGGCTCTCCCTCTCGAGGCTCTCCGTTTGCTGCTTTTTATGCCGCTCTCCTCATGCTACTGCAATTAGACACAGGTGTTAGAAATAATTTAGCTCAGGTGTAAGCGCCCTTACCACTTTTCTCTCCCAGACGGGCGCTTGACCACGCCCCCACTGCCACAACATACAACTTTTTCTCATTTATTAATTTAACTCCAAAAAAAAAAAAATATTTTAGCTTATTTTAAGATTTATGCATTTCATTTTCAAACAAACTTCCATCTATTTAATTGTGTCATTTTTAAGAAAATTAAATAAATAAATCTTAAAATATTTAGTTTTCTATTGTTAAAGATTACTCAAATTTGATGGAATTTTGCTATATGCAAATATTTATTTACAAGTGTATTTAACTCGGAATCATATAATAAAATATGAATGTATGACTCCATTTAATGCTTTAAAACCTTTATAAAATATTGCACAGGGATAAAATGCCATGAAAATTTTTTTTTAAATATTAAAATATTTCCAAATACTTCACTGTTGTCTTGAATGAGTTTATATGTAGAGGGATAGTACAAAATACATAATTTCAGTTAAAAGACTAAAAAAAAGATGCATTGCACATAGAGATTATAGCACTCACTAATTTGCAACCTAGCCAGAAAAATTATACAAGTTCAATACAACAAAGTTACTAAATAAGGACTACAATTTACCACAAGCATGTGAGGGAACATCGCTGATGAAACAGAAAGCCACTGAAGTCCTAATCTAGTAATCTGGTTAGGGTCTATTAGATGTCTCTAACAACTATGTACTAACATTGAATACAATGCAATGTATTTATTGTGTAACTACGTGTTTTTCTACAAAATTCTCAAAAGATTCACATTTGCTGCTACTGAGGTTGAGGTACGGGTAGGTTTAGAATTAGGATAAGGGTTGTGGTAGGGTTAGGGTGAAACATATAACATTGTCATCACAGATGTAATTAAATACAGGTACAGTAAGGTTAACAGCAAGTACAATGCAACAACACGTTCTGTATATATAAAATAGGTACATGGTCTCAAATTCTAGAGTACATAGTAGTTAAAGACACCTAATATAAAGTTGGTCTCTGGTTAGCAACATATTTAAAAATGAACATGGTGGCTTCTATTGTACTTTTGGGGTATGAATATTTGTCATTTATTCTGTAGAACAAAACATCCAAGTATCTTCAAGTAATGTTTACCAAGAACCTAATTTTACTCAAGAACTCAAAACTATCCTTTAAAAACCCATAGAAGAAAATCTTAGGAGACCCATGGATTGACGATGCTAACTCACTTCCCAGTTTTTGGACTACATCCTGAAGAGCGCTACTGAACCTTTCAATGATCTAGTGAAACACTGTCATCTCCTTTTCTGTGATTGTTGTGATTTAAGATTTGTGCAACAACTTAAAGCGGTTACAAACATTTGGAATTGTGCAAATTATTTAACCTACGGTTCTTTGCTTTCACAATACAAACCACTCAGGGAGTGCTAAAAAACAGTGTATCATGATGAGCCCAGTGAAGGAACAGAGCATCACTCATTCATCACTCAATCATTCAGAAGCACATACAGTCCTTGTATTCATTTAATTAAATTGCTGCCTTTTGCAGTTTATTAATCATATACTGTATGGCCATGTTGTGATTTTGAAGTTATTTTGATTAATTGTGCAGCACTGAAGGATTGTGAAATCAGTCTAATGACACTCTCTTTAGCAAATTAAGTGGCCACATAAATAGCGTTTTAAAATCACCAATATAAATCACCTACATCAAATTTGATATCGACAGAAAATATTTGCAATAATATCATGCATATTCAAAATATTGAGTTATAACATCTATCAACAGAGGATAAGTGCACAACGCTAACTAGCTATACTTTGACCTCTTTGATCCAGTAAATTCCTGATAAGATTAAGGTTTTAGAAATATGCCATATCACAGTAAATAAGTGAAATGGATTGTGAATGCTGTGTAATGTTGATGGTAAGCAACTGACTGTTAAGGAAATCAATTTAGCTAGATGCTAACACTTGTATACAAGAAATATACTAGTGCGAGCAGGGCGGGGCTGAGCGGCATCTGGGCAGAGTGAGGCCGGAAGGATAAGGGGTGAATGAGCTCCATCTGTGTGCCACAATGGTCTAGCATTCCAGTGAGGGGCAGCGGGAGTATTTGAGGAGAGAAGCTGTCTGTGTGTATCTGCGTGTCCTTTTGTGTACTGCTGAAATGTGGCCTTATTGTGTGCGACTGAAGAGTGCAACAATAAATGTCTACATGTTTTGTCAAGCCAGCCCCAGCTTCCTCCTTTCCATAATTGTTACAAAACTGTATGCAACAAAGGGCTTTGTGGTTCCAGACCCAATTTACATCATAGTTTTACGTCCCAGTACTACCATACTGTCTTACTACAGACTCAAAAATATGTACTTTCCAATCTACAATGAAATAAGTAAAAATCATCAGTAAAACAGACATCAGTAAAAACAGAAAGAGGTAAAAAGACAGCAAAACAGGTGAAAAAAGAGGTGTTTGTCTCTGACAGATACAAAGAAAGTGCATGTCTCTCTCGCTCCGTACGAGAGGTTCAGTAAATATGAACTCAAACAGAACAGTGCGAAAATCTCAGGCGCTTTTATGAAAAGAAGGTGTGAGAGATTACAAAACCAGAGATTCCTGTGAGGATGAGACAAAAGACTTTCACATTTTCTTGTGTATTTTAACCTTTACTGCCATTTACAGTAACTTAAAACCCTTGTTAGTTCTTCTGTATAACATGCCGTGGTCGCTCAAAACTCAAGACTTCTCAAGGTCTTCTGGGTGAATATCAAAGTGGCAATGCAATAATTCTTCAAGCAAGTGTGTGTGTGAGAATGAGAGCGTGCTTCTAGATGATGCCATTGCAGGTCAAAGTGAAGGCAAACTGCAGTTATTTTTAGTGAAGGTGTGACATTCTGACAAGACCCTGATAATACAGTCCTCACACTAGCTTAGGATGGGCAGGAAGTATATAAGGAATTTAACACCAACAGAATTAACCCTAAAGGCCTCGATATACTTCCGTAGAAGTTATTCTTCGTTCTTTGTTCAGAGATAAAAAGAAGTTCTAAACAGCCGAGCAATGGTATATATAATGTTTCCGAAGGTTCAGACACCTGCCACACCGATGTGGGAGGCATTTAGAAGTACATTTAAATATGAGGATGCTACATGTAACACCTTCAAAATGTTTTATCAATGACTTTATGCTTTAGTTTAGCAGGGTTTTGACTCTCATTAGAGATGTCTCCTAGCAACCCAACTGATAAACAATTCTGCTATGCAGAAGAGATTATTATTTACCATGTTTTATACACCTGTTTCTGTAAGCGTTTGTTAAACAAGCTTGGGAAACAAAATCATTTATCGATTTTACTTAATAAAGTGAATGTTTATCACTTACTTTGTCACTTAATTTTATAGTGTCGACATGTTTATGTGACATCATGCACCTGCATCTCTGTGAAATCAGAGTTGAGAATTTCTGCACGAGCCTATAAGTTGTAATTCTGACTTAAAGATGCATTCCATTGCACTTGGAAGTTGTAAAATCCTTTACAACTTACTTTTCAAAACTTAATCTGACACAGAATGCACCAGCAGCCTAAATTACACTTAGAAAACTCCTGATGTTGCTATAACAATGCAAAAAGCAGTTACCAATTAGCTTAAAGTGAAAATCAGTCCTCCTTTCCTGTTTAATTTATAAATCGCACAATCATGCACAACATCTTGTGTTTTTAAATCCATAAGAATCTCTTTTTCTATGGCAATACCAGCAGTGATGACAGCTGACTCGTCAGCAAGATCTCACGCTCTTCGCTTTCAAATTATGCACTTAAAGCATGATTGCATCACTCAAAGCCAGCCTCGATCAAGACATATCCTAAAGACCACACCCACCAATAACAAACAAATCAATCTGATTGGCTGATGAATCTGACAATCTGACTTTAGATGCCTATTCATTTACACTGTAGAGGGATTCTGCAGAAATTCTGAAGGCCTGAAAGTGTGGAGCTCAGACTCACATGTTGCTTCAGGCATGTAATTTGTGAAACAATTGTCACACTTCCCTTGTAAGCATCAAGGAATGAATTCTGACTGTATAAACTTTTTGTTTGTCTTTATTGTTTGTAGATTAATTAAGAGTGGAAAGCAATTAAAAATGTATAGGCAAAAAGGTGATTTTTTTTGGCATGTTATTCCAGCAGAGAAGGCTTTGCTGGCACTGAGAAATCGCTACTGGTGAATGGTCATTTGAGAGTATTTGAGAAGATTTGATTCATGACAAAAAATAAAATAAATCACATGACTTGTTCTTGAAATGTCTCTTAAGCAAATGATCGTACAGATGTACTATAGGTAAATTTGCACCAGCACGCTAATAACACTGCACATCGATGTGTTCATGTTGAAATATTTTGACTCACTGAACAACGTAAACAAAATTAGCCACTGGCCTCAATGTAGGAGGAGCTCCAGGTCACACCTACTGATGCCGTGGACCAATGGCAGTAAGATGTTTAGCAGCCGATAAGAATTTTTCGTAAAAGTTCACCCCAGCGAGCTGTTTCAAACCACCGAAACAAATGCAAAAACATGTTCTTTTTGGACAGATTTTGCTCTATATGACGTCACACCCATTCATTCTTCAATTTCGTAGGAAGTATATCGAGGCCTTAAGAAACAGTTCTGACAGCTCTACCAGGATCACTGAGGGACATTTCACTGCAAAAATAATACATTTATTGTATGTTTATCAGTTAATTGTTATTAAAAACTTTTTATGAGGAAAACAAAATCCTCTTTGAAGGATTCCTGCTACGCTTGTGCAAAAATAAAGACTTCCCAAATGCTCCCCTGTCTACAATTGCTCAGCAAAACCAATGTGATCTCATGAGTATTTGTATAAATTCTTAAAGTAGGAATAAAGTAGAACCAAGTGAAATGTGGTTCTAGCACATGAACATTTGCTTATGACTGCATCTAAAACATAAATCATTTTACATTTGAACAACTTTAGAGACATACAAATGTTTACGAATCCTTATTGAATCCATGAATATTGAATTTGTTAAATTAATCTGTTCATTTTATTGTATTCATAATAAATGAGATTAATGAAATGGTCAATGCAATAACATTACAGTTGACACATTTAGCTAATTTGACATTATGTCGATTTCATTCTGTTTTGATGGTGTGATTTCTGGTACCATATTTGGCTAGTTTCAAAGGTTTTTATAACTTTAACAAAGCCTAAACTTCAAAATGTTAAAATGAATAAAAATTTTGTCATCTTTTGATCAGTATTTAATCATTTAATTTGTATTATGTTTGTCTTGGGACACAAAAGGAGTATTCAGAATATGCTGTGGCTCAAATTATTTTTACCACAAAAGCACCATAAAACTAATCCATTCTATTCATGCATTTTAATCCAAGTTTTCAGAAGCCATCTGATAGTGTGAGGAACAGAACAAAATTGTAATCTTTATTCAGTGATCTTCATCTCCATCTGATGAAAGAGTGAAATCCCACACAAAAGGATAAAAAATTGGCACCTCAAGAAGTGTTACATCTTGTGACACATTGCGACATGCGTATCCCGGGTGATGTATTTGTTTGAATGAGATATTTAAAAGCTATTGTATGCGTCAGAGAGCACTTCGAATGCACCACATTGTCGTTTGGAATACTTTTGAACTGTTTTTTTGACACTAATTAATAAATTACAGATCTTAAAAATGTATCTGCCTGTTACGTTTATTTACATTATTAAAATGGTTAGGTTTAGGTGCAGTGTTGTCTTGATTAAACATGACTTGAAATGTCCAGTTTTGCATAAACTGTGTAACATAAATATCTAAGTTCCTTGGACTTATTTTTCATAAAAATCTATTGATTTAAGATTTTATGTGTTAATAACTCAAACTATTGGGTCCAGAATTGAGGCTGTGGAGAACACATACAATGCCTTGTACTTCAATTATTTAATTATGTTTCATTGATCAAAGGCAACATATGGGGGAATTTAAATAGTTGTTATTAAGAATTCGTAGAGGTTTTAGTTCTTTTGCAGGATTATGTTGTTTTGTTGCAAACCGTTGTTTCGTGTGATGTCACCATTAGTGTGATCTGTGTCCCCTTTGGTCAAGTTGGACTAGAGGTAGTGAATTTTATTCATTCCAGTGACTCGATTCTTTTGATTTTTGTTCACCAAAAAAAATAGTTACGATTTGTTCATTGATTTGTTCACTCACCATATTGTCAATTTCGCCTTTGTGCCTACAGATGATGCCAAATGATCATCAAGTAATTGTATTGAATTGAATGCAGTCATTCTCAACCAGAACAAGTCTAAATATCCTTTATTAAAATTCTGTTAAGAGACTTCAGCACTGCAGAGAACTAAAGCATCATAAGCCTTTCCCTACTAATGGCAACAAAGCATATAATATCTGTGAACTGCTGAGCACACATTTTTATCAAGCTATTTAAAAAAAGGATGACAATACTAGCCTAAAAATAATTATGAGTTTCAATAATGTTCTTATATCATTGTAATGTGTGGTCATCACTCAATTTTAATCATAATTCATCCGGCCTCTTTTCATTCAGGATATGAACGAACGACAACCAGCTCCATGCAGATCATCATTAATGATGACTGATTCATTCATGTCGGTCACAAACAAGTTTACCAGTATATTCAGTTCATTCATGACATGAACAAAATTGCCGACTAGTTCAGTGAAGGGGCATATTCGTTCAGTGGGTAAACTGAAGTACAGGTATATACAGTATTAGTGGTGGAAAGAGTCCTGACTTTTTTAACTTAAGTAAAAGTACTGCTTCTGAAGAATTAATTCACTTGAGTACAAGTAGAAGTACTGCGAAATATTATGACTCAAGTAAGAGTAAACAAAAAGTAATTATGTTACAAGTTTCTTTATGAAATTTATGTTATATAGTGTATATGCTTCCATTTTTAGAACATAGACATTTTTGTTCTTAAAATACATTTATGCATTCTTTCGCCAAGGTTGTATTAAATTGATAAACAATACCGCCAAAATCATTAATTGCAAATTATTTTTATGGTTTGAAATAACTGTTTAAAGTGGTATTTATTACATTTTTCCTTTACCCATGATGACAAAAATATACTGTGTCACCTATTCCTTACAAAAGCATTGTAAATTGCTAATTTGGTACTAAAGATTTTCTTATTATTAGAACAATAGAAAATGGTTGCGCTACCATGTGGAACCCCATTTGCTGAGGTATTGAGTTTCACAAGTTGCTTTACACTTGAAAGTCAAATTTAAAATAGGCTAAAAGAAAAACATTTCTCTTGAAATTCTATTTTCTCTTAAAGTTTATTGTTTTAGAGAGATGACGACTATTCCATGCATTACTGTTTTGAAAAAATTATCTCTAACCAGGATAGAGTGGAAAGTGGACGGCCCAGATGCACAACAAAAAGACAAGTAAATCACAGTCTTTAGTTTGAGAAACAGACTCCTCACAGGTCCTAAACTAGCAGCTTTTAAATGCCAAAGACCTGCATTGCTGCAAGAGGATTCTTGGACAAACAGAACATTTTAAGAATACAAAATATATTTAAATAGTAATGGCCATATGTAACATTCTAAATGTTTCTAAATCGTCTCTAAACGACATAATGTGCATTGTGACTGAAACACATTCCTATTTCAGATTTATTCTCATTCATGTATGTCCAAGTATTTTGGCTATAAAGTTTTCATACAGTACTGTACAAAAATAATTTAATGCAATATCACAGAGAAGGAAATGTATCATCTATGTTATAGCAGCAATTATCCAGATATGGAATGAGATTATTAAGCAAACTTTTATCAACTCCTACATGCCAACTGAATAAAATAAGGCAAAAATTAAAATTTCATACAGTGTTTAGTGAGAAATAGGTTTGATTCAAACACTAAAAGTGGTTGTTCTGTATATGTATTATTGTATTACAGTTGTAATAAAGTATTTTTTACATTATGGTTATTTAATATTTTGAGATATTATTAAGTAAATTGTAGCACTTGGTTACATTATGTTTTGTGATTTCTCATACATTCTTTATATAAAAACCATCACTTGCACACTTTTGGCCTCTAACGGGTGAGGCTTTTCAGACAGATAAACAGCAACACAAGGCAGGGAAGTACATTACAGCACTGTGAGTGAAAGTGTTACCCGCTAGGACAGTTTATTTTGAACAAGAGGGGTTACGGAATTTAACACGGGAGTACAATACGGAACTGATGCGGACTGATGCGCGGTGGTACGAGGAACCAGACAGCGGAAAAAAATTATGTTCAGTGAAAAGTCAAAAGAAGATCACAATGTATGTAATTGTAACTATATCAAATATTATTAATAAAATACAGGAACTTGTGGTGTGGGCATTTTTTACCTCCATATTTTGAATTTCGGGGATATTTTTGTTAATTCCGGTGGAAATGGTGGTTCATTTCTGACACTATTGGCATTGAATCCTTCTAAGGTATTTAAAAGGTTGTTTTACACATATAGTAGCTAGTAAACAAGATATCCCCACATATATGTCAAACTACATTGTATTAATGTTTGACACATTTAAAACATTGCCTACCTTTAAAAAAGTGAAGTTTGAGCAGTGGATAAACATGTTCAGATGGTTCCCTCGTACCTGAATGAATGGCTCCTTTCCAGAATAAAATGAAATAAGCAAAAAAAATCACAGTATTACAGTTCTTGTATAGTGACAGGGCAGAAAGTCTAGAAGAAGCTAGATTAGAGGGGACACCGGCGGCAGTTTATGCAAGCTCTCATGATGCTGCGCCCTGCGGGATTCCGTCGTGCACATTTTACACACGTATTTTAGTTTAAAAAAGTCTTAGACACAATTGTCACAAAACCAGATGTTAAATACACATTCTGTACAGTAAAGGGCCCAGGATTCTATTTGGTTGATAATATATATATATATATATATATATATATATATATATATATATATATTTTTTTTAAAGCATTCATGTCATTTGGAGAGGTGTTAAATAAGGATAGGCACTAAGAGGATTATGATCCCATATGGCCATGGCCCTGTTGAAATGGGGGGATCCTTCTCACTGTCAAAACTAATTTCCCTCAGAACTGATCAGCAAATTGACTACCATATTCTGAAAATGTGTTCCAGTCTCCTCTCTTTACTGAGTTAATGAAGACCCAGAGCGTGCTACTCATGTATGGGGGCAGATAGAATGATTTCAGTCGGACTTCAACAATAATTTGTCTTTTAAAAATGTAATGTTAAAAAGTCAGTCTGAATTCGTCAGTCCAATTTTTGCAAAGTCGACAAACAGTTCTAAGTAATGTGATTGTAGCTTGTCTTTATCCAGCACGTGTATTTGGTAATCGGACGAAAATTGGTCTCAGTATTGTGCATGTGCTCTGAAGACAGAGGTGACACTGGATGAGTATTTAACAGTTCAGGCCTATTCAAACCAGATCTGGAACGAATTTATGAGATACAATGCCGACAAAAGGTATATTCAGCAAATTCACACCGGAACAATAGGTAGCATTTAATGGAAAACAATTTGTATTAAAGTACAGTGCAATTTTATCCAATTTAATTTCACGTCCTCCACTGCACAACACATTAGTTAATGAAAATGTTATTAAAAAGCCTGCTTACAATTTTATAATCACAAGACTACTTAAAATAGCCTACATTTAATTCAAACTCACCATTGATTCAGATTTTTTTCTGCAATTCCTTGCCATTATACCTCTCCACATTTTTATAGCAGCTGTGCCATTTACAACGCGATTTCATGAAAATTCTTACATAATTTACGAGTTGGCTATTTTGTATGTCTCGCACGATGTTGTTTGCATAACTCATATGACTTCATCACGTGCAAATTCCCAGATGTCTAATGCAGATGTGCGAGTTCTGTGCACGAGGCGTTAAGGACATACTTATTAATATTATGCCCTTACCCAAACCCCTTATCCAAACTTAACCAATCAGTAGCGTGTGTGAACATGATAGGAAGCTGTTGTGTGTGACAGAAGCAAGTAATTGTCAGGTATTAGATAGAAACGATGTCCTTCAACGTCATTGGCTGTAGTGAAAGTCGTAGGAATTTAAATGAGTGCAGTTGCACGATATCATACGGATTAGCCAAATTTAGAAAAGTCATACGAATCCTGACGATTTTGCCATGAGAGTGTGCTGGCCATTTTAAAACACTTTGGTTCCTAGTTGTTCTTTAGGTGTTTAATGTTGGTTTGCTAAGTAATTTTTAGTTCAGTGGCTCCACCAACATTCTTTTGTGGCTGCAACTTCTCAGGACACATGACTAAAAGCACTTTTCTCATTGGTCGTTCAGTTTTCTTCGCAGTACAAAGAAAACAAAATCAGACTGCTCTCCATAAGAAAACTTTTCAGATTGTCTTTGGATGATTTGTCACACCCGGTGTGAAAAGTATCATAGGCAGCGTTGTAGCATCTAAATATGCATGGTATGCAGGTGCATACGGCCCATGTGGATTGGGGCCCGCACTAATGGGGCAGTGACATAATTTTTTCATCATTGCCAAAGCAGCGTACCGGAACCAGCTCAGTTGACTCATCATCTCCCCTGCATTGAGTTAGACACAAGAATTAAAATTCATTGATTAAAAATATTTGTTTTCTGTAAATTTCCTTGTGCAGTGGTATATGTCCTTTGCGTTATACATTTTTGTGCAGCCCTGAGCCACCGTAGATTTGAGGTTATTTGCAGTGGCATGTTTTTTGAAGCCACGTTTACATGGTTACGCCAAATACATTTAAAAAAATTACGTTGCGAGAGGTTGGTAGCTAGCTAGTTGAAAAGAAAGTCATTAAGAATGGATAATAAATATAAACATAAAAGCGGGGCCATAAAGAGGAAAAATAGGGCGGAGAAGGTAGCTGTGACACAAAAACTACCCAAAATGTATTGTTTTTTTGTGTCGTCCTCGCCCCAGTGACACTAATTTAGAAGGTGAGAGGGATGTTTTGCCAGCTAATATTAGCCGTTGCAGTGCTTCAGATGAGAACAACAATGTAGTTGGCTGCACGGTGGAATTCCAGGTGTCAGGGAACAATGAAGTAGCTGCTGAAGAGACCAGAGCTGGATACTCTGGGCAAACTCGTAAGTGGACTTTCCAACAGATAAAGGAAATTATCCAGAAATACTGAGAGATGGGCAAGTAAAGCATTTTATTGTGTCCCAAGGTTCATGCAAACCCTCTCGCCCTTTCCCTAGAGATCCACTACAAGGAGGCCGGTACTTTTCGACTAGTTTTAATCCATCACAACAAAAGCTGGCATTCATCTACCACGATTCTGGCTGTGTTACTCGCCTACACAAGATGCAGCTTAATGTGAACCATGCTGGCCATTTGCAGACCGTTCTCATTAAAGTTACAGTGCTGCATGGATGCAAGGAATAAGAACATGGCAGACCCTGTCAAATAAAATGACTTGCTGCATTTATGATCAGTGACGATTGCATGGCACTATTGACGAGGAGTCAGACAAGCAAATCCATCAGGAAGTTTTCTTGACAGAATCATTAAAGTCACTTTAACTCTCAAATCAATCAACCTTGCATTTCGGGGATACTTCAAAAACAGTTAATGGGACAACAAAGATAATTTTATTTCCATCACTGATTTACTTGCTAAGTATGATCCCTTGTTGAAGGAGCTCCTCAATCGTCCTACTGGGTCCATGAAGCATCTCAGCCCAGAAATCTAGAATGAACTGAGAAATATTCTCTTAGAGTCTGTTCAGAAAGAAATTATCAGTGAAATCAAGTCTATGCCATTTTACGCAGTGATTATGGATACCACCCATGATGTATTTAAAGTAGAGGTCGACTGATATAGGATTTTGCCAATAACGGTAACTAAGTTGGGAAAGCAAGCCGATACTGAATGAAAAAACAACATTTAATGTAGGGATGCTCCGATACTACTTTTTCTCTACCGATCCGATTCCAATACCGGAAATCTCAGTATCAGCCGATACCGATCCCAGTGTTGTTTTTTGCATAATCTGTTTAGAATATCTTTCATTATTGTGTGGAACTAATTGGAAGTATTCTTTAAAACCTTGAACAACACATTATTTCAATATAAATGTATAGCTTATTAAGAAACAATTTATTATTAACTAGTATACTGAATAATGTAGCAGCAAAATTAACAGTAATTCCAGTCTTCAAGTCTTCAGTAGAAAAGAAACCAATGTTTTATTTTTTATAACTTACATCTGGACTTGAAAGGATTCAGATCTCTTTTTTTTCAATTTTTTTTCAATGGGATTCTGACAAATACCTGACTCATCCGCCTGCACAATAGCCAAAGAAATTATACTTCTGTTGAGAAAAAGGGTCTGGACATTGCAAAATGCCATGGCCAAGGGTTTGATGGGGTCTCGAATATAAGTGGTATTTGCATAGGAGTTCAGGCAAGGAAACAAGAGAGACAGCCAAATGCCACGTATGTACATTGCGCTGCCCATAATTTAAAAATTATCCTCAATGATTCACTTAAGTCAGTAACTGAGCTGACAAAGTTTTATGACACCATGGAAAAATGTTATGTTTTCTTTAGGCACAGCATAAAGAGGTAGAATTTACAGCATGAGATGGCGGAGAAACCCACCTGCAGTGTCATGCTGAAGAGACTGTATGCTACTAGATGGGCATCATGCGATAACGATGTTTCTGCAATCAGATGTTGATGTGATGAATGCCCTGACCAAGATTTCACTTACCAGAAAAAAGGCAGATGAGTGCAACAAGGCCATGCCTTTAAGAAGGCTGATGGAAAGGTTTGACTTTGTTTTTATCATAGTTCACAGATCAATGTCATTTCAAAAATGCTGCAGGCAAAGCTACAGAATTACTTGACATTGCCATCGCTGATGTGGAATTAATCAAAGCTTTGAGGATGAAAGAATAAGAAGGACAATGCACCATTTCAATGAAATCTGTCAGGATGTGCGTTTGGCAGATGATGAAAGTAACTTGAAGTTAAATGTATTCAAGTCTTGCCTAGACATCGTAATATCCCAACTGAGATTTCAGGGCATGCTAAGTGACTCCGGTCATGATTCATAAGCAATCAATTGGCCCTGTTGCTAGGGTGAGTCATGTTGGGTTAACCTCCACGTGGTTGCTATAATGTGGTTCTTGCTCTCAGTGGGGCACATGGTGGATTGTGCGTGGATGCCACGGAGAATAGCATGAAGCTTCCACACGTGCTAGGTCTCAGCGGTAACTCACTCAACAAGCCACGTGATGAGATGCGTGGATTGACAGTCTCAGACGCGGAGGCAACTGAGATTCGTCCTCCTCAACCCGGATTGAGGCAAGTCACTACGCCACCAAGAGGTCTTAGAGCACATTGGGAATTGGGCATTCCAAATTGGGGAGAAAAGGGGAGAAATATAAAATAAATAAATAAATACAAATAATAGGAGCAGTCACAGTGGATGTCGAGGATCCTGGCACTGGCTGCAGCAGCGGGAATGTATGATTGAGAAGCATGCTCGCCATTGGCGCGGGGCAATCCTTGAAAAGTGTGCTCGTAGAATGAGTGTGTGCATTGTGAGATGTGAGATGCTATTCTGAGATGCAGATTGGCACTGTTTTGCGGCACGAGGTAGACCTACACAATATTAGGCAGGTGGTTTTAATGTTGTGGCTGTGAAAAATACTTTTTCACACATGCCCAGTTGATAATGGATAACTTTTTGCTTCATTAAATAACATTATCATTTGAAAACTGTATTTTTTCTCAGATTACCTTTGTTTGTGTTGAATGTTTTAAAGAATTTACATGAGATATACACAAAAACAGAAGAAATCAGGATGGGGTGCTGACTTTTTCACAGCACTGCATTCTGCCTTCAAAAATCGATCAGATGAAGGTATCTCAGTAGACAGGATGTGACATGAACATAGGATTCGGAAGTGGCTTGATCCTTTTCTACCTCCATAGAGCCTGCTGCCTCCAGAGATGTACAATAAGTGCTTTGTAAGTGATCGTAAGTGTAACAAATTGGAAAACAAATTTGTGATAATCAACATTATGCCACAAATGCTGTCATTTGCTTAACTTGTATTGAACCAGAAATATTTTTTTACTTATTTGTACAGACTTTCCTTTTTCTTTTTTTTTTTTTCTTTGTTTTCATTATATGGGTTTAGTAGATCATGTATTGCATAAACTGGATTATATCATAACTATACTTAATCCACAAGAAGTGCACTGTCGCTGCCGGCCCAATGTCAGTGCCCCTTTGTGATTTCATAGGTCATTATTGCTTCTTGATTTCTTAAGAAAAGACTGTGAGCTTCATTTCCCACACCATGGGAGTCAAGCTCTTGGCTCTCTCTTCTCTTTTCTGCATGCTCTTGCTATTAAATGCATCTTCAATTCAGCAACTTTGATGTGGCACACCAGGAAATGCACTCAATCAATTACAAATGAAATAATCTGCTTAGAATATTAGAGATTTGTGTAAGAAATACCGTCAGATTAGGGAACCCAAATCAGTTTTAACAGTATCTAAATTGACAGCAGGAGAATCATGGGAAGGAATGGGGAGAAAGTTAAAATTATGTAGATCTGTGTCACGGGTGAATGATTCTGCAAATCCCTGCAGGATCTCGCAGCACAGTGGAAACAGATTATTCCCTGCCTTATTTAAAAAGCTGTGGCTTGTTCAAACTGGGGGGTACACACACACACACACACACACACACACACACACACACACACACATATATATATATATATATATATATATATATATATATATATATATATATATATATATATATATATATATACACACACACACATTTGTGGTAGTGCTAGAAACCCCAAGGTTGTGAGTTAAATTCCAAGAGAACAGATACTGATTAAATGAATATCTTGAATGCATTGTAAGTTAATTAAACGCATCTGCCAAATGTATAAACGTAACATTATGTGTAATCCTGAGAATTACAGTGTTGAAATGCATGTGTGAATACAAATGCAAAAAAAGTAATGTAATTCAAGAAAAATACCATAGGGGGCCTGGGTAGCTCAGCAAGTATTGACTCTGACTACCACCCCTGGAGTCTTAAGTTCGAATCAGGCCGTGCTGAGTGACTCCAGCCAGGTCTCCTAAGCAACCAAATTGGCCCAGTTGCTAGGGAGGGTAGAGTCACATGGGATAAGCTTGTCGTGGTCGTGATTAGGGGTTCTCGCTCTCAGTGGGGCTTGTGGTAAGTAGTGCGTGGATTGCGGAGAGTAGCATGAGCCTCCCGTTCTGTGAGTCTCCGTGGAGTCATGCACAGCGAGCCACATGATAAGATGTGCTTATTGACTGTCTCAGATGCAGAGGCAACTGAGACTTGTCCTTCACCACCCGGATTGAAGTGAGTAACCGTACCACGAAGACCTACTAAGTAGTGGGATAGTTGGGCATTCCAAATTGGGAGAAAAGGGGATTTTGACAAATTGACATTTAGTCTGAAAGTGACTGACCAGACACTGCATAAACCTAAAGAAAAGTCAATGTATCTGATCTGGTCCTCAAATTGATTCTTGGTTAATTGTTCAAATATTCAGTTATCCCTAACCATGCCGAGACTGATTCCTTTTGGTTAAGGTCAGTGTCTAGCTCCACAGTTTTTTTTTTTGCTTTAAGTTTATGTCTATTGAGGCCTCTACACGCAAATATTTTAGCCTGTTTTTAAGATTTATGCATTCCAATTATTTGTCAATTATTCATAATTTGATTTAATAAAACTTGTGAGAGTCCCACCCCCTAACAACATAGCAACAGCAAATCCTGTTTGTGGCAGGTATACTTACATTAAAGGCTATTAGCTTTAAAAAAAAAAAAATGACAGGCCCTTCAATATTTCCTGCCCTATTCAGTGTTTCAGTGGTTGCCACACACTATTGACCAACTAAGTACTTATAGGACTATAAAGTGATATTATTTGGAAAAACAGTTAGCTTTAGCTGAATATATAAGGATGTTTCTTCAACTTCAGGCACTATAACAGTGCACTATGGACTTCTAGAATTTAAAGTCTCATTAAAATAATTTCATATTCTCAATCATTTTTAAAAATGTATCTTCTAACATTGTCCAACAGTATCTACATGCATCACATACTGTTTTCTAAGAGCTCCTAAAAACTAGACACCCTTGTAAATGTTGACCGCTGGAATGTGTTTTATGGAATGGCATACTATCATGCTGTGCTTGTCCTGAACAATTGCTTCCATCAAAAATTATTTTGAAACTTTTGAATGGAAGAAAAACAGCACATGAGAGCATTGCATGTGGAAATAATTTGTACTGACCTCAGATGGGTTTCATTCATTAGTAATAATATTGGGACCACCGTCTCGGTCAAAAGCTGGACTGTGGAGCTGCTCCGGGCAGCAAATCAATTGATCATTGGGGGAAAATTAAGTAGACAAACCCATCCATCACTTTTCTGTTCACTCACACCCTACTGCCACAGTGAGCTACAGGGATTATCTGTGTTTAGGCAAGCATGTGTGTGTGTGTGTTTGTGTGTGTGTACGTGTGAGCGTGTATTTATCACTTTGTGGGGACCAAATGTCCTCATAAGGATAGTAAAACCCGAAATGTTTGACCTTGTGGGGACATTTTGTCGGTCCCCATGAGGAAAACAGCTAATAAATCATTCTAAATTATGTTTTTTGAAAATGTAATAATGCAGAAAGTTTTCTGTGAGGGTTAGGTTTAGGGGTTAGGTTTAGGGGATAGAATATAAAGTTTGTACAGTATAAAAACCATTATATCTATGGAAAGTCCCCATAAAACATGGAAACACAACGTGTGTGTGTGTGTGTGTGTGTGTGTGTGTGTGTGTGTGTGTGTGTGTGTGTGTGTGTGTGTGTGTTCTCCGGTGGTCCACTGGATAACAGGTCGCTCTCACTCATTACATGCTTAGTTGAACCCAACGAGGGCCCTAGTTGGAGGTTCAATCTATGTTTGCATCTGTGATGGATTTAGACACACTTGATCAGTGGTTTGACAGCCTTGACTGCACTGATGCCACTACAGAATCCCTGTAGTCAGTTATACACATTCACACACAATATACGGCTAGTAATCAATGGTATGAGTGAAACTCAGACTCGTGTTTGAATATTTCTTGTACTATGAGTGAAATAATTAATTAGGCTACAACAGAATGAAGTCTTTCGTTGTGACCTTCATTCCAGCGGAATCTCAGTAGGCTGGATGTGAATCAAACATTGGATTCGGACATGCCTTGATCCCTTCCATCCTCCGTATATAGCCTCCGGTGGCAGCATTTCCCTAGTTTTGGATGGAGCCATGAAATGTGACTACATAATTACGAAAATACTTATTTAATTCCAGCTAATTCCCCAAGACATTTCACCTAGAAACTGAAGCTCACATTTGCTCATACATTCGACAACACTTCCAGCTTTGGCCACTGGGGCATTTCAGCTAACGAATTTACAATCTCAAGTTGCTGAAGTGACAGTGCGATCAGTCTGGAACTTCACATTTTGAAGTAATTTAAAAGCTTCTGAGACAAACACGTCACTTATGTTATATAACTCTTAAATATTAAAATGTTCCCTCAGGGATTATATCACAAAGGCTTGCTGGTCTGGCTAGACTGCTCTCCTCTCCTCTGTGCTTAACCTCTGTAATCAATTTCTAATCAAAGCATAAAGACCAGCTTCTCAAGACCATTATCCCCTAATTTGTGCACAGACTAATTCTGAATCCTAAACCACACAGATTTAATGTTATATTCTCAGATGTTCAATTTATGGAGGTGCAAGCCATTGAGGTGTAAAACATTGAAACAATTATAAAAAAATAATATCAAGTGCTTCAGATGATTATTTGGATAAGCTCTCGAGTAAGTAGTATGCTGATGGGTTTGTGCTAATTAGACTTAGACCTGTTTTATAGAAAACTGAAAACAAAGAGTTCAGTTGAAGCTGCTTGCTTGAGGTATTGGACTGTAAGTTTGGCTGTGTTTAGACTCCAGAGTCATTGCATGGCCTCAGTTGGTCTCCATCAGCTCAATCTTTACCTCAATATGCTTCTGAAGGAAAGAATCAGGAACATAATGGCTCTCTCGTGGAATATTTTGTGTGTGGGAGAAAATGGGAACCATCATTGCTAGATTTTTAAAGTGGTCACTGAGGGGGAGATTTAGGAGGAAATCATATTTAAGATTTATATTGGTTGCAGAAATACATCTCAGGAATGGAACAGGTGCAAAATTCATGGCCTAAACTAGACATAGTATTAGTCCTCAAATGCAGCAGAAATGCAGTCACTGACCCACCAGGTTGTTTAGTACAGCCGTTCTCAACTGGTTTTGCTTCGGGACCTTTTATGTAGAACTCCCTCTTTTTCTATAAAAAATGCTGTGATTATCTGGATTACAGTGAGGCACTTGCAATGGAAGTGAATGGGGCCAATCCGTAATTGTTAATATACCACTGTTTCAAAAGTATAGCCACAAGACGTAAACAATATGTGTGTTCACATGATTTTAGAGTTATAAATAAGGGATAATGTAATGTTTTTGCAAAATAAACCCAGACGCAAAGTTCTGTTGTTGTTTATATTATAATTAATGACTGTCTGACTGCTCATTATGCATCTTATAACAAGACTACTTTCCAAATAGGCTAAATAAATAAATGCACATGAAACGTCTCGGGTTACATGTGTAACCCTTGTTCCCTGAAAAAAGCGGAACGAGATGCTGCGCTTTTGCTAAGCGCTATGGGGAACAATCCTAGTTGTGACCGAGCTGAAATAATGTGTGTAACACGTCAGTGAACATTGACCGGAATTTATAGCCTCAGCTGATGTAATCATTAGATGCACCTGTGGCCAGGCTATAAATGGATACGTCACCAGGTGTCGTCAGATACTTCTTTTTGAAGAGCAGTCCTGGGACGTCCCAGTGCGGCAAAGAATCGCAGCATATCGTTTCGCTTTTTTCAGGGAACAAGGGTTACACATGTAACACCAGACGTTCCCTTTACAAAAAGCTTCACTATGATGCTGCGCTTTTCCTAAGTGCTATGGGGAACGCAATACCTACGCCACCGCACTGGGGGCTGTCCGGACCACTACAGTTGTGCAGTGTACTCACAAAAATGCGAGAGGTCTCAGACATGAGCTTGAGATGTCGACTCAAGGGTATAAAAGCCCGGAGTAGCATAAACATCTAAACCATTACATTTTGATGAATGTGTGCGGAGACGACCAGCCTGCCACATCACAAACTTGTTCAGGCATGAGCTGAGATGTCGACTCAAGGGCATAAGAGCCCGGAGTGCAGAACATCCAAACTATAAAAGTCCAATAAATGTGTGCGGAGAGGACAACCTGCCGCATCACAAACTTGTTTAGGCATGGGCTGAGATGTCGACTCAAGGACATAAGAGTCCGGAGTAGCAAAGCATCTAACAAATAAGGTTCGATGAATGTGTGCGAAGAGAACCCTATCACACCACAAACTTGTCATAAAAACTGATGAATATGAGCGGAGAGGACCAGCCTGCCGCATCACAAACTTGTTCAGGCATGAGCTGAGATGTCGACTCAAGGGCATAAGAGCCCGGAGTGCAGAACATCCAAACTAAAAAAGTCCAATGAATGTGTGCGGGGAGGACAACCTGCCGCATCACAAACTTGTTTAGGCATGGGCTGAGATGTCAACTCAAGGACATAAGAGTCCGGAGTAGCAAAGCATCTAACCCATAAAGTTCGATGAATGTGTGCGAAGAGAACCCTATCGCAACACAAACTTGCTATAAAAACTGATGAATGTGAGCGGAGAGGACCAGCCTGCCACATCACAAACTTGTCCAGACATGAGCTTGACATGTCAACTCAAGGGCATAAGAGCCCGGAGTGGCAGAACATCCAAACTATAAAAATCTAATGAATGTGTGCAGCGAGGACAACCTGCCGCATCACAAACTTGCTGCAGAGGGAGACCTCTAGCCAAGGTTTTAGAGGAGGAGAGCCCTCTGGTAGAGTGCGCCCTAAAACCTACTGGTGAAGCTTGACTGCGTGCCTCGTAGGTCCGGGCAATAATGAGGATGCCTCTTTGAGGGCACCCCGCCCACCAAGCCGAGGCAAACCGCAGTGGCCACATAGAACCGTGAAGTGCCCACTGACAGTTCTTTCTACAGAAAATCCAGAACTGAAGCAAACTGGCAGTTAGCTGGTTCTTTAATTTAACTTTAGTAGAAGGAAACGCATGCAGGTGCATTTGTGCTATGTATGAGTTACTACGATCAGCACTCACTACTGGGGGGGGGGGCTGGGCGACTTGGGGAGAAGTAGCGGAGACATTGCGCTATCAACAGAGGCGAAGAGGTCCTCTTCTGCCCTGTAAAATCTACCCAGATCAGTTCCAAGTGGAGGGAGCCCTAGCACTTGAAATGGTCTTGATAACCTCAAGAGAAAACCCTGTGAATCTCATTTGGTACCCTTAGGGGCCAGACATGAAAGGTTTCACAATTCGGGCCAAGGATGAGAAGGTCCTCCCTGTTCGGAATCGCCCAAGGCGAGCCGTCGAGGAGAGGTATTAACTCAAATAAACATATCCTGTTCGGCCAGTGCAGCGCCATTAATAGGAGACCCTTGCTGGTGAACATTGCCAAGACTCCCGGGAGCAGAGAAACCGGGGAAAGAAATGCATACAGACGCATTCTGGGTCATGTATGTGTCTTAACGTCCAGACTCAAGGGGGCTGGGTAATTTTAGGAAGAAGTAGAGGAGACATTGCGTTATTCATAAAGAGGTCCTCTTCTGCCCTAAGATCTCACCCAAACTTGTTCCAAGTGGAAAAAGCCCGACATTTAAAAAGGTCTCGATAACCTCAGGAGACAGCCCTGTGTCCCTCAGTTGGTACCCTTAGGGGCCAAACATGAAAGACTCCACAATTCGGGGCAGGGATGAAATATTGCCCTGTGCCTGAGATAGAAGATCCTTCCTGTTCGGAATCGCCCAAGGCGAGCCGTCGAGGGAAGAAATTAGCTCCGAGAACCAAGCCCTGTTCGGCCAGCACAGTGTTATCAGTAAGAGGCAAAAACCCTTGCTGGCGAACTCTGGGCAACTACTACCTTAGGGTGGAGTTCTTAACTCCCCCGTTGGTATTTTCTGTCTGGACAGTAAATCTGCTCCCACATACGGGCATCCAGGGATATAACTGACCTGAGTGACTGGTCTGAACCACATAGAAAGGGAACGAAGCCTGAGGCACGTAACCCTTATTAGCCTAGGTGTTTTGGCCCTTGGAAGAAATCCCCTGGCTTTGGGCCACAACAAAAACGGTCTCATGAGCAGAAGGTCCAGAGGGATCACCGAAGACGCAGTCGTCCTGAGACCCGGAAATCGTTGATACTGATAACAGTGCAACCTTGACCTAGCCTGACTTTGCTCAGGGTGATCAGAATGGACTCAATCCTAGCGGGAGACAGTTGTGCCCGCATTGTGATTGAACTCCATACAATGCCCCGATAGACAGTGTTCTGAGTGGGAGAGAGGATGCTTTTCTTGGCATTGAGCCTCAACCCCAGAGAAACAGATGAGCTAAGACGATGTCCCTGTGCTGAACTGCCAGTTCCTGGAACTGCGCTAGGATCAGCCAGTCGTCTACATAATTCAGAATGCAGATGCCCTGGAGTCACAAGGAGCCAGCGCTACATCATGCATTGTGAATGTGCAGGTAAAAAGGGCTAGGCCGAGTGAATGAACCTGACACTGGAAGACTTCGCCCCCAGAAGTGAACCTCAGGAACTTTCCATGTTGTGGCAGAACTTCTAAATGAAGTATAGAAGTGCGTCATAAGATCGATGGTGACCAGCCAAACGAGTTGTAGGGCTTGAGACACAACCGTCTTGATAGGCATCATCTAGGACTTGAACACCCACGGGTAGTTCAAGCTTTAAGATCTAAGCCAGACGCCACACCCCACCCTCCATGGGATACGGGAAGTATTTAGTGTAATAACCTAACTCTCTCTCTGGAAGGGGAACACATACCATGGCCCCTTTAACCAGGACATTTTTTTTTTTTTTACATAAAAAATAAATCTGGTTTATGGTAGTGAGAACACGCTGTTGAAACACGGAAAAGCGGCGAGAGATTTAAATCCTGACGCCCCACAGAGAAGAATATATCTGGCAGAAGTTTCCACGCTGCCAGGATCTCTGAGATGGTATAGATTTTAACACTTCCTGTTGAGGGGTTGTCGAGTGTTTCGCATCCTGAATAAAATTTAGGAACAGCGAAAACACCCAATTTTGATGGAAGCCTCTGCAACCCGAAACACCAAGAGGTGGCGGGAATGAAGGGGCTTCGAGGGGGTACCGGGAGGGGGGAAGTGAAGCACGCGCCCTGTCCCGAGGGGAGCTACCCCCTAATCTAGGCGCAAGACCGTCAGGGTTTTCTCTTACTAGAAAATATTGTCCTGAGATCTTGCTTCAGGGGCTGGTGAAGGTGGCGAGACTGTCCCCAATCCCTGGGAGGAGGAGCACGACTCGCCACGCTTTGCTTTTGAGCCTCACTTCAGACAAGACCGAGGCGGGTCTGAGGCTTGCTCGTCAAGCGCAGAACCCACACTCAGGTCATCTAGGAGGTCAGCCTGGTACGCCTGTAAAACAGCATAGTCTGCAGAGCAGCACCAGCCTGACCTGCTGCTTGATAAACCCTTCCCACTAAAGTGGAGGTTGTCCTACAAGGCTTTGAGAGGAGACAGGGCTTCTTAAGTGACGATGCCGAGCCCGGCGAGAGATAGCCCGCAAGCGTCTCTCCGATCTTAGGCATCACTGAATGGAGGTTATCAAAGAAGGGAAGGGACTCATGAGGCGTTCCTATTCTTAGACTGGAAGATAAAATCTATCCCCTAATTTGGAGGGTTTGGGGGTCTCTTTTTCACGTGGCCAGTCCAATCTGGCAACCGCACGAGTAACAACATCGAGCAATTCCTCCGCAGAATTTTTATCATGGACGGAAAGCTCGGAGGCAGAAAGAGAATCGCGATCCTCCTCATGATCCGAAGAAGTGTCGGAACGCGCTTCGAGATCATGTGAAGGACCAGCTGGGTTTGGGGAGAGAGCGAGAGAAAGGGATCAACCCGTCTCTTGCTCCTCAGCCAAATCCATGCAAGAGCCCCACGAACTATCTTTTTTTTTTTCCGTGAGTGCTGACTCCCAGAAGCAAGCGATGCGAGCGCAAAGCACTTTGCCTGTTAAAGCAAATCGCGGTGCTCGCACCAACCCTGCTGCAACGCGAGAGCAGCGTGCTCTTACCCCCAAGCACGATGAGATCTCGTAGCACGAGATCTCATCACACCCCTAGTACTCAACCTAAGCCAATTCAGGAGTCAAGACAAATTCCTTTTGTTAACAAGAGCCACATTTTAAAACCACTTCCTCCATCAAATCAAGTAATAATGTGTTAAAGAATGGAAAGTGTCATCCTCAGTGCATTAACACTAACATGATCACACGGAAAGTCTGCATGTTGTTTCCGAGAGTCCCGGTACCCTAGGATCGGCCACATTATGCCGACTCATTGACAAGCCTCATCTCCTATCAGACATTTTTGCATTGGCTCCAGCAAGTTTATCTACCCCTGTGGTACTACCAGAAGCACAACATGTCAGCAGCATGGGAGACCTGGTTCAATCCTGCATTGAAACCAGAAACTAATATCATTTGCATAATCAGTGACAAGTGTGATTCTGAGATTGGATTTTTCACTCTAACATTACACTTACTCCACTGATGGTTAGGTTTCAGTTTGGTGTTTGGTTTGGTTTGGGGGTACAGTTTATAAAAATATGCATTCCTCCTCACTGTATTACTGAAAACAACTAACTTCACAACTCACTTTTGTCACTCCTTGTGGACATTTCACCTGGAAAATGGAGCTCACACCTACGCCCAACAACACATACTGCTTTGGCCACTGGGGGCAGTGTTTCACATTTCAGTAAGCGCATACCAATTTTGGCTAAAGAAAGGTCAATCTACTGTTTCTGATTTCACTGTGAGATCTGGGTATAAACACATCCCACGTGTGTGCTCTGGACAGGAATGGTATCTTCAATCGTGTGGCAACTAGCTAGCAATGGCCTTACAACCATTCAGAACATCTTAACAACCCCAAGGTGCTAAAAAAATCTAGCAATGCCTTGGCAACCACCCACAACACATTCACTAGCATCATGTTGACAAGTTTTGTTTGAACAAGCACCACTTTTCAAGCACAGTTTTCTTCAGAAAATGTAAAAAAAAAATCTTGTTTATCATTAGCTACTATTCAACTCTCAAAGGTTCATATCAACTAGTAGCCTCATTTTGTATTACTGATCATAACGAATATACTACAAGCAATTGGCAAAACATACGCAATTGACCACATCAGTCCACGCAAAAATTACATTTAGGTTCCAATATTTCTCAAAATCTACAGTATTAATAGACAAATCCCTGCTTCATTTTCTCGCTTGTGTGTTCACTTCACATCATACATAATCTAGATTGTTAACAATATTTTGTTTATTTTTGTTGCTTGCTACCCAGCAACTAAAAACTGTGAGGCACCCCAGAGCACGAAACTTACTTAACTTACGTGCATTCAGTTTTGTTGGTCAGGAGGCCAGATGTCACTTAGGACAATATTGAAGGCTGTACAACTGACGACGAGTCTTCTTACCCTTCTTCTTCTGAAAATGTATGGCGGTTGGCATATAACGAAAGGTCTGAAGAAAATTTCTGACGAAAACTATTTTGGCGGGAAAAGTGAGACTTCTTGGCCATAGCCGGAGTAGCCGACTATAGCGCTACATGAACCCATTAACCAGTAGACAATTTAAACTTTTAAACACGTTTTTAAAATAGTTTGAAACGGTCCTTACTAAGATACACATATCAAATATAGGCCTACCCCCATTTGCTATTTAACTTCTCTCGATTCAAAAGTTCATCAGAACATACTCGCATACAGATGTGTACAACATTATTATTAGTATTATTATTATTGTTATTATTGTAGCTCATCTTTTTTGCGATTCGTTTACAGGTAAAAGGAAGAATTCAAAACATCAAAAAGTGATAGCCTATAGCCTACTTTTTTCAGGTCTGCGCTTCAGCCATCAACAAGCGGCATGTAAGTTTTAAAATCACAGCAAAATGTGACCATTTCCATTTCCCCAAGACAATTTTTTTTCCAGCATTTCAACAAAATATGCAAGCTTTACATTAAAGCACCACTTCTTAATTCTAGCCTTAATGTTTTTTCTTTGGAAGAAGAAATCTTAAAAAAATAAAAAAATAAAAAATAAAAAAAAAACCTTGAAGGAGAGGGCATTATTGTTTTAATCCTCTTACCATCCGTCATTTTAAGACTTTTTTTAAAGGCTGAGATGGCGTCTTGTCTCTCTAAATCCTCCAGGCCGGGAAAAATTCTGCCATCTATTAGAGATCTCTTTTTCTCTCCACCTTCTTTCCTTCGGTCCCTCTTGAAAACAGCTTGTCAGAGATGTAATGCAAATAATACACGCTGAATTCGTTTTTCCCGCCCCAGCTTCGTCTTAAGGCATTATATTTTATACTTAACATTACAGCCTGAAATGTATAATGTTTAAGTTTTTTCTTTTTCTAAGTAGCACAACTGGCCCTGTTTCTAAGTGGTAAATTTGGTTTTACCGCGTATTTTATTGTTTAAAAATCGGCTATAATATCCACATGACAAAATTCTTACAGATCATAAAATTGAATTAATATGTTAACTATTATGTATATGTTACTATTATATATTAATATGTTAATATATTAACTATTATAGGCATGTTATGCCTAGTTAAGGCAGTAAAAAGGTTAGCTATTAAAATATCTAAAAAAAAATTATGATATAAGGTTATAATTCCTAATGTCTTATTGATTGATTGGGTCACTCATATTTTATAACATAAGACAGAAGATGCCTGATGAAGACTGTAAGATAAGCTC
This sequence comes from Xyrauchen texanus, assembly GCF_025860055.1. NCBI lineage: Eukaryota > Metazoa > Chordata > Actinopteri > Cypriniformes > Catostomidae > Xyrauchen > Xyrauchen texanus. The sequence goes on along the minus strand of NC_068288.1, from coordinate 4,495,201 downwards.
ATGGAGACTGTAAAAACTCTGACTGACAGTGAAATTGGCCACTAAGATTCTACCGTGATCTCATATTCTTCCTCATTGGTTGGATGGGCGGGAGTTCTTCGTGCTCTGACCGGAGGCGGCAGTGATATTTTTGTGGACTAACATGAAAAATTCTTCAGAACAGAGTAGCCTAGTTGTAAACAGTCGCGGATACTTTTGAGTTCCAACAGGATTCTGATCTGTCTGGAAACTGTGAAACAATCACTTCTGTTCAATTTCGCAAAATTGTTAGTTGCATTGCGACTGAAATTTTTTAGAAGGGGAAAACTTCTCATAGAGGTGAGTAACTGCATTTTTAATATTCATATGAGTCTGTAAAAAAAATCTTAAAAGCTGTTTTCAAATGTTAAAATAGACTGTTTTGCCTGTGTTAACGTATAACAGGACAAATTCAAGAGTTTTTTAGAATTAGATTTGAGGCCTGTTGAAATATTGCGTGTTAAAAAGTCTAATAAAAAGTGAGAATGTTTAAAAGGCTTTAAACAACGCTATTAGGAAACTATAAGAATAAAAAAAATGTGCCACCGAGCATGCAAGCTCGGAAAATAACCAGGGCTCACCAAACGTGACCAAAATGCCCCCAAAATTCAAAATATTGGGGAAAAATGTCCCCATAATAAATGGATGATTTATTTCTTGCTATTCAATTTTAGGCCTATAGTTATACGCACATTTCACATAATTTAGGTATATAATGTAGTCTGGTTGAATCAGTGAATTTAAATAGCCTAATATTTCTGGCTTGAATCAAACTAGTTTATTTGGATGTTGCATGAGCACATCATAAAGTTTGATTCGTAAAATCTCATGATTTTATTCTATATTTACTTTTGAACGCACATTTAAGTAATGCCAAGAAATACATTTTGTTTATGACTTCTGATTGAAAGTTAGCCTATTTAATACTAATGTGTTACCCGAATATTTAGCTTTTAATTCAAAACCTTTATAAAAAAAAATGTTGCTGTATATTTTAGGCGTAATCTTTCTCTGTGTAATAATGTATATAACTTACTAAAAGGCATGTTGCTGTGTCAGCAATGCCAGGTTGAGAGAAATTGTGACGGATTGTTAAATCTTGATAATAATAATAATAATAATCATCATCATCATCAACATCATCATTCACCATGTCGTCAAACCAAGTCTTTCTTATTTTATACGGGTACAAACGCAAACTAACTGTCGTCCCATGTCAGACCGGACATGACAGCCGACTTCAGACGCGGCACAATGGGACCAGCATGCATAGCCTACATCTCCGCCAACAGCAGCCCCGAGACGATGGAAGAAAACGCCACCGAGACCGCGCACCAATTGAGTTTAACGCTGGGAGGGCTAAGTAAATGTTTAGCAAAGCACTTTTTGTTCAGCCGAATTAAAATATTCCCATGTGGCTGGAATATGATGACATTGGGGAATTGTCTTGGGGACGAGATGGTGTCAGTGACACAAATGCCAACGGGCTCTTTAGTGAACACTAAATCCAAAACCCTCAGGCTGCTTAGAATTATTCTTGCCTCAAATAATACTAATGACCAATAAAGAGATTATTCCCACTGTAGCCATTGAGCGATTAAATGGAGATCACTGCTTGACAAGGGTCAATTCCTTATACATCTTTCTTGTGTAGGCTCAGAGAAATGAGCAAATAACCCTAAAATTCAAGGTTTCAGATTAAAATGTGCCGTATATCATTAAAGTGAGTTATACAACAACAAACTTGCATGCAACCACTATTAGTCATAAATAAGTTATAGTGCATGTGTAATAGCATTTTTATATCCTAATATTAATGTTATATTATCTATATTGTTGTTTATCGCATCCCATTATAAGGGAGGCAGTTCTCATTATTTGAAAGACTGACATCTAACCATATATGCCCTAGGCACTTCGTCCTTGTTAAAGAGAATGCGTAGAAATGAATATAATTGGCAAATATTTGTTACATTCCTCAAATGAATTATCAACATCTACTACATATTGAATTGGACAAACCCCAATCCAGTGATCGTCATGGCTGCTTGTAAACTGAACAAAAACATGCGTCAATAAAAATTTAATTTAAAATAAAATTACAGAATTTAAAAAATATAGTGCCAGATAATTTTTTTTCTGTTTGATAAAGATGTGAATGTCAAAAGGCAAATATATTATTATGTGATATTTGCTTAAAAAGAGGACAGATAAAAACAGTTAGGCCTTTTTGTATTCAATGGCATCATTTTTTTTTAATAAATAAAAATTCAGATCTATTAATATAGGATTTTTTGAGTGTTCGCAAGAAAAATCTGAGTTAGACATTATAAAGACAATTGTACACTCAAAAAATATTTTATCATTTTAAAATTTATGCATTTCAATTTCCTAATAAAATTCCATAAAATTGATAATGTTTAACAAAATAAATTATTGAACTTTCATTTGTTTATTAAAGATTAATAAATGTTCAATTAATTTTGTTAAGAAATTGAAATGCGTAGGCTAAATGCTGTGTATCAACAAATATATTAATATGAAGGTGAAATATTTAGAAATATATTTAAATTTTCCTTATTATTTTGTAACATATAGGCCTATATATATTGATTTATTAAGAAATAAATTATTCATATTAATAGACAAACTTTAGAAGTTGAGCACTTATTAAGGCTAAAAAAAAATAATAATAACTTTTTGGGCCAGATAGATATGGTTATTCGTTTTTTTTTTTTTTCTTTTTCTAAATGTAGTTATCTTATGAGCATTATAGACCTATGTGTTAGGAACATGACCATCAAAATCCTATGTGGAGCGCCGCTAACATGAAAACCAAACTGCAACCTCAAAAACACCGTGAACTCATAAAGTTTGACGTTAAATTATTATTTTAGACACGTCAGTAATTTTCTGACTCATCTGTAGTTATCAGAGGGACGTGATGCAGCACTACGGGGTAAACGGCTACTCTCTGCACGCCATGAACTCTCTGAGCGCCATGTACAACCTGCATCAACAGGCCTCACAGCACGCGCAGCACGCTCCCGAATACCGGCCCTCCGTGCACGCGCTCACGCTCGCGGAGAGACTGGCAGGTGAGGATAGCATCCTTTTTTAGACTAAATAATTTTGTCGCTGTTGTAAAAAAAAAAAAAATGATTTGACGATGTAAAAAGGGGGTAATAACAAATATAAGGCAACTTTGACATCTTGACAAAAAGAGGGTGAATATGGGATTAGTGGGAGAGTTAAACTGGTTTATTTTTTAAATAACTATTTTGTAAACTTAACAATAGGCTATTTACAGGTCTAGCTTATTTAAAATGGAAAATGAAGTGTCCCACTTAATCAGTATTGCCTTAAAAGTTCAGGGGATTTGTCAAAAGAAAGTATTTAAAGGTTATTTCTAATATTTAGGCTAGTAGCCTATTTCTTATTTTTTTGCTTTTGACTAAGGTAAGATACATCCCAAGATTTCAAGGTAAAACACCAGGTCATATGGCATTGACAAAATGGTCATATGACAACATTTCTAAAACTGTCCCAATTTACCCATATTCACCCAAGTTAAAATAAAAAAATAAGCATTATGACTGACTGTACACAACCAGTCACACTCCACTTCCATTTGTGTTATGTCATACTTTTGAAAACACAGATAAATGGATGGATGGAAGGATGGATGGATGGATGGATGGATGGATGGATGGATGAATGGATAGATACAGGGTTCCCATGGTCATGGAAAACCTGGAAGTATCAGGGAATTTTGAAATTGTGATTTCCTGGCCTGGATTTAGTTTTTTTATAGTTAACATATTTTTATTTATTGCTCTAAAATATTTAACCAGGGTGTTACGTTGCACTGGATTAAAAACACGTGGTGAAGAGTTTAAAAAATATCATGTTATTTAGAATACATGACAGCACATTTTGTGCACACCTGGGTTCGAATGACATTAAAGTTTGGTTCGTTTGGATAATGTGAACACTGTTTTCCGCACACCCGGGAACTGCACCTGAGTCTACTTGAAAAAGTGGCCTGGGGTACAGTTCATGTGAACTCCAGTACAATTCCCTGCTTATATGATTGTAGTCATACCAAATGATAGAAGTGAACTAGGGCTGGGCGATATGTAAAACATATTTTAGTGATAAGCGCCTCAAAGATATAACTATATGATTATATCATCAACCCCCCTGCTGAGGGTTGGTGAAAATTAATTTTAAATTAATTTATCAAAACACAAAAAACATAAACAAAAGACATATCTAAATTCAAATTGCACTTTAAACTAAATTAAAATAATAATATAAAATAACTATAAAAATCGTAACCACCTCCCCAAATCCAAACATTCACTGTCTCCAACTGCCATATTTGCCATCAGGCAAGTATACCTCAATGACAACAGGTGGAAATTACTAATAGCCTAAAGATTAAGAACTAAAGAAAATTATAAATGTAAAGATAATTACAGTCATAATAATAAAGCCTAATAAATTCCCTTGTGTTCCCAAAATAATGCTGCTAAATTTATATTTGTATTATTATATGATTTAATCACTTTCGTCTTTGTTTCTTTAATACAAAGAAATATATTACTGAACCTGTATAGTTGCGTTTACAATGCATGTTAAGCGCAAACTGGTCTGTGGAAATAAAGCAAACTAAACTCACAGCACCTCCTGAGATGATCTTAGATCATTTGCAGCATTCTTATAGAGGACATTATTATTGCAAACAGTTTTCAGAGGAATGAAACAGAAAAAAAATGTGAAAACTCTTTACGTGTGCTTGTTCCACGAGACAGGCTCGTGCTGCACTCCTCTGAACAAACATCGAATCAGACACAAGCACTGAAGGCTTATCTTAGACTGTTCTTAAAAATATAATAAGTGTGTTTCTTCAAGCGTGCGTCTTTGTTTCTAACAGCATTCCTTGTCATGTGACACTCCGAGACGTCTTACAGGTTGCCCGCCTGTTGCGGGTAGATGAGTAAAATTACTTGCGCATGAACTGGATTCAGCCTCATCGCATTTTGCAAGTAGCGGATGCTAGTTTCACAACCTGGGCTACTGTTTAATATATTTGCTGACTTCCTAGATCCTTGGTTCCCTTACGACTCAGTCCACTTGACATTGCGTAGTAACGCATATGGGGAGTGCCTTCATACACAACCTATTTAAAACCTCTCTATAATAACACCAATATTCTAATATTGGCTATGGTGTTTGAGCCCGGTCTGTTTTGGTGCGAAACCGACCACTATAAAAACAGAAAAACATTTCCTCAGAATTTCTTCCTTCAAGACAGCGATCATCTCTTGTCTCGAAGCCCTCTACCCTTTGCCATCGATACACACACGTCAGCGGACGGAATCTTCACGGCAGCGAGAAGACTCTCTGCTCCCCTGCAATGCTCAGGCGAACATCTCTCCACCTCGCCGCTTGACGCTTCGCTGGTGAACGGACCTCAGCATCCTGATCCTCTGCAGCATGTCGGCAGGTGTAGAGTATCCTTTAAAAAGCAATTGTATTTGTGTGATATTTATATAATATCTAAAAGAGTCACTTACGTATTTGTGTATTTTTCAAGATGCCGTTCCGTAAGTGTTCCTTATGCAAGAGACACATCCCGCCATCAGAAAAGCATGAGAGCTGTGTTATCTGTCTAGGCTGCACCCACACAGAGTCAGCTCTCATGGAGAAAGACTGTCCTCACTGTGAGGACATGAGTCTCAAGTCGCTTTGCTCATGAATCGCAATCGCTTCTGAGGGATAATTCAGCATCTTGCACCCTCCCACCCGCCTCTTCTGTGATACCCGATGGTTCACATGAGGAGGCACGGCGGGGCCACAAGGTCGAGCAGAATTAATTTGAGGGGCCCCACAATCCCCTCAATCTCCATGAAGCACATGTTTCCCAGTACGCTATGAGCGAGACGAGCTCCGGCCCTCTGAAGGAGCATGCGGCCTTGTCTTGTTTGGCAGATCTGATGCTGGGGAAGTTGACAATGTCATGTCTCTCGCTGCATCAGGCAAATAGTCAGTGGATGATGCTACTGTCCCTCCCCCCCATCGAGGACGAGGAACGCGCACACGCCACTGACAGAGAGATGCTCCGCGTCCTTACAAGGGCAGATGAAGAGCTTCACCCTGACTGGTTTCCCCCAGAGGAACCTGAACAGTCTCGCCTCGATGAATGTTTCCAGCAGTCCGAACGCCATCAAACGGCAGCATCCCACACAATTGTTCCCCGAAGTTCAAAACGAACTATTCAAGTCCTGGCGCGCGACCTGTGGAAGGATCTCCTCTCTCAGTAGCAATGTACGATCTGGCATCCCCAGCCCCAGCTGTGGAACACGCATGTGTGGCCCCTGAATGGAGTGCACTACATGTACCAGAAATGACACGTTCAGTGATAAACACCATTTTACAAGCCAGAGCACCGTCCACTAGACGCCCCTATGCACAATAATGGAAGGTGTTCCTTGATTGGTGTCTCTTACACAGCAAGGACCCAGTAAACTGCCCCATACATGAAATTCGAATATTTCTTCAAGAGCGATTTGACGCTGGACCATACCTGTCAACACTCCCGTTTTTCTCGGGTTTCTCCCGTTTTTTAGCCCTATCTCCCGGACCCCTCCCAGTTTGTTATTTCTCCCGAGAAACTCCCGTAATTTGCATGGCCCAAACTCCTTTATGAATAATCGCCAATTATTATTATTAATCGGACCAATATGTTTGTCTAATGTTGATCAGTTGCCAGATTGTATTAAATGCATTATATTCACACAATCCACACACCATTTACAACTTCAACCCATTTGTCACCTCAACCTGGCAACCTAGTATAACCCAGTTGCGCAGTCGCTGAAAGTTTAACCCGAAAGCGAGCCGATAGACATGATGGCAGATGAAGGCGGTGTCCCCGCAAAGAAACTGAAGTACAGTTGTAAATTTCAACAATGTTGGACGCAACAATTTACGTGCATCTTACCCAGTCATATAGACAACCTCCACGCTTTTTGTAAGGTATGTCGCATTGATTTTAATGTAGGCCACGGCGGGAAAAATGACATTAGCCAGCACATTAAAACACAGCGGCACCATCGCGCAGAAGAGGCAAGTAAGGGCACACAGGCCATCTCATCCTTCATCACGAAAGGACAGACAGAGAGTTACAGAAAATCGCATGAGCATGAATAACAGCACTCTTTGCTCTCTCCTATCCTGCAAAATAAACCACACCGGTTTGGTTTCAAAATACACTCTGTCCAAGAGGGCAGTGAGAGCAGCTAAATCTGCCACATACAATTACAACACTTCAAAAAAGAAGTGAGCACATATTCATGTTTACAAAACATACTGTACTTATGTTTACAAAAGAGAGACAGTTATTGATGCTCAAGGAATGAACTGTAAATAAATGTGTTAAATTAGTTTGTACCACAGTGTTATGTGTTTGTACCAGTGTTAAAAACTGTGATGTTTTGTTGTAATAAAATGACAAATAAAAAAATTAAGAAATATTAATAAATTAAGTTATGTTTTCATTTATGGGTATTGCAGTGTAAATAATACACTTAACACGTGCAGTACACTTAACAGCATGAGCCTACCTCTTACAGCATGAAGAGATTTTGAAAACCAAATGTTGACAGGTATGCACTGGACTCACCCCGTCAACGCTCAAAGTGTATGTGGCAACTATATCTGCGTATCACGCACATGAAACCGGCACCTCAATAGGCAAGCATGATTTAATCATAAAGTACCTAAAAGGAGCAAGATGATTAAACCCACCTCGGCCGGCTACATTCCCAACTTGGGACTTAACTTTAGTCCTAAATGCTCTTGCAGGGCCACAATTCGAGGCTTTGGACTATGTTGATTTGTTCATGCTCTCCGTTAAGACAGCACTACTGCTGGCTCTGGCCTCAGTAAAACGGGTAGGTGACATTCATGTATTATCAGTCGACAATTCATGTCGAGTTTGGCCCTGGTCTTTCAAGAGCCACTGTTAAACCCAGGAAAGACTATGTACCCAAGGTCCTGACAACACCCTTCAAAGCGTAGGTGGTGCACCTTCTGACGAATTGGTGTTAAAGCACACCAAGAGGCATGGCCTCCTCATCGGCATGGACGAATTGTGTGTCCTTACAAGACATATGTTTTGCAGCAGGATGGTGCTCTCAAAACACATTAGCGAGGTTTTACAACCTAGACATAATGTGTCTTTCTTCACAAGTCCTTTCTGTTTAGAGCACTTGCTATTCATTAGCCAAATGAATAATATATATACTTATGCCCTTAATTATACTATATGACTATAGTTAATATATTTGTTATGAGCACTCTTCTCCTGGTCATCACAAGGATCACTCACTACGGCATGCTCATGTCGGTCGTCATCCCATAAGACTGTGCTGCCATGTTTCCTCTCGGGGAAGTTATGTTGTGTAGTGCAGCATGATGGGATTCTGTTCCTCATATGTGTTGCTACGCAATGTCAAGTGGACTGAGTCGTAAGGGAACGTCTCGGTTACATACGTAACCTCGGTTCCCTGAGATGAAGGGAACGAGACATTGTGAACACTAGCCGCACTACAAGACTCAGAGTTCTTGAGGCATAAGCGATGCGCTCCTTGTTCTCAGTCAGATTTTCTGAGGAAATGGTGTCTGTGCGCCTGTTTTTATAGCGGTCAGTTTCACACCAAAACAGGCTCAAACACCATAGCCAATATTAGAATATTGGCGTTATTATAGAGGGGTTTAAAAATGGTCGTGTATGAAGGACCTCCCCATATGCATTACTACGCAATGTCTCATTCCCTTCGTCTCAGGGAACCAAGGGTACGTAGGTAACCGAGACGTTTTTCATTTCCCGATATTGTCGATCATCTTCGGTCAATTGAGTGTCACAATCAGCATCGGGTTCTTTGTAAGATATCGTCGATATGCGATAACATTGTCCTATCGCCCAGCCCTAAGGTAAACCGCTTGCGATGATGTATACTTTGCATCTTTGCAGGCTCTCGATCGCAATTATTATGGTATAATGCATTTCTCTCACCTGCCTGTGTCTAAACAAATCCCCTTCAGAGAGCAGCTCACATTATTCTTGCTCACATAGCTCTTGCAATGCATCCACGCGAGCTCACGGTAGACAAACGCTAATTTTCAGAACATTATTGCACATTCAATGCATTCACAGGAGACAAACACAAGTGTTGCTTTGTGCATGTAAAGTTTTGGTGGTTAATCCAAAGAGATGAATACTTTAATAACACAGCTAAACTGATGTCTTCTTGAGTTGTTGCCTAGTTACAATGGTAAACAGCTGCCATTTGTTGCTACTCACAGCGGCGCCAGAGGGAGAGACAAGGAAACAAACTTGGGTGTGGTCCAAGCAATCGAACCAAGCGTGAAAGCACCATTAGAGACAATGATGTGTCGCTAATCCCCACCCATTTTAGGATTCACGCAATGTGTTTGTATGGATTCAATTTAAAATGAAAGGTTTTCAGTTTAGCTTTTATCAAACAATGGTGTGTGTGTGTGTGTGTGTGTGTGTGTGTGTGTGTGTGTGTTTTCTTTCTTTTGTTGTTGTTTACAAATTTGCAATTATGTGATTTTGGTGCCATTCCCAGAATGGAAGGCTAAAATGTTTGGGCATGGAAATTATCTTTAATTCATGGGAAATTCATGGAAATTCATTGGTTGAAAAGAGTGGGAACTCTGTAGATAGATAGATAGATATTCATCACCCTCAATTGCTACATATTTTCAGATATCATCTTGGAGGCGCGGTACGGCTCTCATCACAGGAAACAGCGTCGCAGCCGCACGGCCTTTACCGCCCAGCAGTTGGAGGCTCTGGAAAAAACCTTCCAGAAGTCTCACTACCCTGACGTGGTCATGCGTGAACGCCTGGCCATGTGCACCAACCTACCTGAAGCTCGAGTCCAGGTGAGTTCACAGAAACATAAACCCACCCACCACCTGGAGTGAGGTCACAGACATACACCTGATGATAGCCAATCACAAGTATTAGAAATTACAACACTTTCTCCAGTTCTGTCTTCATAAGCAGAGAAAATGATAAGTAAGCAATTCGCAGGTTGATTTCCCTTATTGTTTTAATTATAGCTGAGCTGACCAAACATTCACAAATGAAAATTTCTTCTAATTTCTAACAGGTTTGGTTTAAAAACCGGCGTGCAAAGTTCCGCAAGAAGCAACGCAGCTTGCAGAAAGAGCAGCTTCAGCGGTTGAAGGAAGCTGGGGCAGAGGGCACTCCAGAAGATGGGAATGGAGATGCTCTGCTCATTGAATCTCAAGCTCCGCCCTCCCCTTCAGAGGGGAGTGGCCTCACATGTCCCCCTTCCTGTGAGCTGAATGAGGAGGTTAATGTCACCTCACCGGAACAGTCAGGGGCGGAGTCAGGAGCTGAGGACATTATTGACAAAGAAGATGAATCATTGTCTGTCAAAGAAGAACCAAAAGTGGCTGGTCCACCCCTGGTGACAGACGGAAGTTCGCCATCCTGCAAAACACTCAGCCCCAAATCAGGTATATATATATTTATGTACATTTTCCTTCACAATACTAAAAAGGGAGCAGTTTACCCATAAATGTTAATTCTGTCATCATTGACTCAGCCTCCTGTTGTTTCAAACCTGTTTAAATTTCTTTCATCCATCAAACGCAAAAAGGAAGAATGTACTGGCCACCCATTTCAACAACACGTTTTCACTTCCAAGGCGTCAAAGACTGACACTTGTGCAAAAGCCCAGCACGTCAATCTACATACGTCAAAAGCGCCCTATGGCGTCAGTTTGACAATGCATCCGGCAAATACGTTCTTTTCAACGTGAAACCTTTGATGTCAGCTGACTGACACAATGGGCATTTTAGCATTGTTTAATTATATGTTTGTAGCACTGTTCAAGGACGGGACAGACACAAACGTCAACTTAAGGGGTAAGTTTATTTTTCTCTCTTTTGTTTGACAACGTGCAAGGGTTACGCTTTCTGGGTCGGGTTCTCCCTCTCGTGCTCTGTCACTCCTGCCCTTTTATGCCGCTCTCCTCATGTTACTGAAATTAGAGACAGGTGTTAGTCATCATTTAGCTCAGGTGTGGCGCCCTTACCGCTTTCTCTCCCGGACGGGCGCTTGACCACGCCCCGCTGCCACATACCCCCACCGCCCGACTCAGGCGGGGCGTCATCCGACCTGCCTACCACTCCCCATTTCTGGAGAGGAAGTCAGCGGCAGCCATCTGCACCCCGGCCTGTGGACCACCTTAAATTTAAAGGGCTGGAGAGCCAGATACCAACGGGTGATCCGGGCGTTAGTATCCTTCATGCGGTGGAGCCACTGGAGTGGGGCGTGATCCGAGCAGAGGGTGAAGGCCCGCCCCAGCAGGTAGTATCGGAGGGTGAGGACCGCCCACTTGATGGCCAGACACTCCTTCTCTCACGGTGCTGTACTTAGTCTCCCTCAAGGAGAGTTTCGGCTAATGTACAGCACCGAGCTCCTCTCCCTCCACCACCTGCGAGTACGGCCCCCAGCCCTCTGTCTGAAGCGTCCGTCTGTAAAACAAAAGGAGAGAGAAGTCAGGTGCATGCAAAGCGGCCCCCACAAAGTGCAGCTTTAATCTGTATAAGCGCCTGTTGGCACTGCTCCGACCATTGGACCGGATCTGGAGCCCCCTTTTTAGTAAGGTCAGTCAGCGGGCTGGTGACATCCGAATAATTAGGCACAAATCTTCTGTAATAGCCAGCCAGCCCCAGGAACTGCCTCACCCCCTTTTTGGTCTTGGGTCTAGGGCAAGTCGCAATCGCCCATGGTCTTGTCAATTTGGGGTCGCACCTGGCCATGACCCAAGTGGAACCCCAGATACCGTACCTTCACACGCCCAACCGCGCACTTTTTTGGGTTTGCCGTGAGCCCGCCTGCCGTAGCGATCTCAGGGCGGCCCTCAGATGTTGCATGTGCGCTGCCAATCATTGCTATAAATGATGATATCATCTAGATAAGCAGCGGCGTAAGCAGTATGCGGTCTGAGGATCCTATCCATGAGACGCTGAAAGCGTGGCTGGTGCCCGAACAAACCGAAAGGAAGCGTCCGCGAATTGGTGTAATCCGAGCGGCGTGGTGAAGGCCGTTTTTCCGCGGGATATTGGTGTCAAGGGGATCTGCCAATAACCCTTCGTTAGATCCAAGGTCGAATAAAACCGAGCAGAACCTAACCGATCGAGCAGTTCATCAACCACGGGGCATTGGAGTGCGGCGTCAAATTTAGACACCGCGTTGACTTTTCTATAATCCACACAGAAGCGGACAGACCCGTCGCTCTTGGGAACAAGGACAACCGGACTGGACCAATCGCTGTGAGATTCTTCTATTACTCCCATGTCCAGCATCGCGTCCAATTCTTCGAACTATTTTTTTTATGTTCGGGCAAGCGATAAGAGCGACAGCGTACCACTACGCCCGGCTCGGTCTCGATGTGGTGTTGTATGATGTCTATGCGGCCCGGTAGAGGAGAGAACACGTCCGCAAACTCCTTTTGCAGTTCGGAAACCTCTGCGAGTTGGCGTGGTGAGAGGTGGTCTCCACACGGAACCGGGGTGTTAGGATCGCAGGCTTTGTTTACCTCCGGTCCGAGCTCCGCCCTCTCGGAACTACCGTTGCCAGCGTCACAGAGGCCGCCTCTTCCCTCCACAATTTTAGGAGGTTGAGGTGATATATTTGGCTAGCGCCCCTCTATCGATGCAGCTTAACTTCATAATCGAGGTCCCCTACTCGTCGTGTGACCTCAAAGGGTCCTTGCCACTTGGCGAGTAATTTTGAGCTTCGATGTTGGGAGTAATACAAGCACTTTATCTCCGGTGCAAATTCCGTAGCTGAGCACCCCTGTCATACAGCCGGCGTTGGCGTTCTTGAGCCTGGAGCAAATTCTCCTGTGTTAATTGCCCCAGTGTATGGAGTTTTGCTCTAAGATCAAGAACGTATTGAATTTCATTTTTGGCATTGGAAGGTCCCTCCTCCCAAGTTTCACGGATGGCGTCGAGGACCCAGCGTGAGCGTCGTCCGTATAGCAGCTCAAATGGGGAAAATCCCGTGGAGGCTTGCGGAACCTCTCGTACTGCAAATAACAGGGGTCCAGCCACTTATCCCAATTCCTAAGCGTCTTGCGTGCGCAATTTACTGAATCATATTTTTTAGCGTTTTATTAAATCGTTCCACCAGCCCATCCGTCTGAGGATGGTACACGCTAGTCGTGAATCGACTTAATGCCCAACAATTCGTAAAGTTCGCGAAGTGTTACGTGACATAAATGTAGTGCCTTGATCGGTGAGGATTTGTTTCGGAACCCCCACCGGAGATTATCTTGAAGAGTGCCCCTGCAACACTGCGTGCTGAGATGTTGCTCAGAGGCACTGCTTCCGGATACAGCGTTGCGTAATCCACCAGGACTAACACAAAGCGATGTCCGCGTGGCGTCCGTTCTAATGGCCCGGCGAGGTCCATTCCAATTCTCTCGAAGGAACCTCGATCAATGGAAGAGCGCAAAGCGCTTTTGGGGTGGCGGTGGGTTTACCAGCTGACATTCGCGACGCGCCGCACACCACCTGCGGGCGTCGCCGCCAATGCCCGGCCAATAGAAGCGGGCTATTAGGCGGAAAAGTGTTTTCCGTTCCCCAGGTGACCGGCCATAGGATTATAGTGAGCGCCTGGAAAACCATTTCGGCGGCTCCGTGGAATCAACAATTGTGTCACCTCCTCCTTTGTTTGAGCGTCCTACGTCACTCTATACAACCGATCTTTAATAACTGAAAAATACGGATATGAAATGGCGACACCCGGCGGAGTTGTTGACCATCGATTACTCTCACTTGGTCAAAGCGTGTTTAAGGGTTTCATCGGCGACTGCTCCAGGGGAAGTCCCCTCAGGGAACTCCCTGAGGGAGGGTGACCCTCAGCCCCTTCCCTCGTCACTTCGGAGCAGCCGAGGGCGGCCCAGCTCCGCCTCCCCGCCAAAGCATCGCACATCACACATCTCTTTACTTTCATGCAGGACCCATCCGCACAGACTCCCTCTAATACATTTCTAAAATTTGGCCAATCAGTACCCAAGATTAGCGGATGGGTGAGGCGGAACTAACCGCTGCCTCCACACTATGCTTTTCTCCCGAATTTAATCGCCAGAGTCACCAAGGGATACTTGTGAACATCCCCATGCACACACCTCACCCTCACTCGTTTAGCTGTGCCCAAAGCCCGGGTTGAACCAAGCGTTGGTGGATGGTGGTCTGATTACAGCCGGTATCCATCAAAGCTTGGTATGTACCCCCTGGATCCTTACCGGGATCCGATGCGCTCCAGCCCGACCGGGGCAGCCTGCGGGACATCGGAGACCCGCACCACCGTCCCCACCTCCATCAGCGGACACTGATCCGGAAGTGGTCGGGTCCCCGCACCTCCAGCAGACCGGCCCAGGCGCCACGGCCGCACCCGTGCTGGCGAGCGCCACCACCTGAGGAGGAGAGCGACTGAAAGGCGGGGAAGGGTTGCTCGGGTTCTCCCACGACCGGGAAGCAGGTCGACTGTATCCTCCACGCCTGGCGGGGGCAGGAGCGGGACCTGGGGAGAGAGCAGAGCGAGAGGGAACAGGGGGAAAACAGGGGAAGACACAGGGGAAGGGGAGAGAGGGGAGGGCTCATCTGTCCTTGGTATCGCCGCCAGGTGGTCCTCCATGAGCTGAACAGCTGCCTCCAGCGGCGCCGGGCGGTGGCACTGGACCCATTCCGCCGTTCTCCTGGGCAGGTTTTGCGTGAATTGCTCCAGTACCACCTGATCGATGACTCCCTCGACGTCGCGGTCCCCGCGAGCAGCCACCGCCGACAGGCGTCCGGAGCCGTTGAACAAGCGCAAGCGGGCGGTCGGACTTCTCCATCTTCATGCTCGGAAGAGCTGGCGATTCTCTTCCGGGCTCCGACCAACCCGCTGCAGGATGGCCCTCTTTAGGTTGGAGTAAGCCAGGAGGCTCGTCGTTGGCAGTTGTTGCGCCGCGAGCTGTGCTTCCCGGACAGGAGAGGAATTAGGCGGGCTGCCCACTGTTCGGGCGGCCAGCCCCAGATGTCAGCCGTCCTCTCGAACAAGTCGAGGAAGGCCTCTGGATCATCTGCCACCCCCATCTTCTGTAACATGGGCGGGGGCAGCGTGGCGCTGGTGTCGGGTCGCGGCTGATGCTGGCGCAGCCTCCTGGCTGAGGAGGCTCCGGATAGCGAGTCGGTCCTCTGCCTGAGCCCGCATGACCTCAAAGAACCGCCGATCTTGATCCTGCGGAGCTCAAGCAGGGTTTGTTGGTGGCCCTGATGGAGATTAGCGAGGGACTGGAGGATTTCCGCCAGCTGGGAGGACTCTACGGGCTGACTTGGTTCCATCACAAAAAAAAAAAAATAGTCCGGGTTTCTGCACCACTGTAGCACTGTTCAAGGGCGGGACAGACACAAGCGTCAACTTAAGGGGTAAGTTTATTTTTCTCTCTTTTGTTTGACAACGTGCAAGGGTTCAGCTTTCTGGGTCGGGTTCTCCCTCTCGTGCTCTGTCACTCCTGCCCTTTTATGCCGCTCTCCTCATGTTACTGAAATTAGAGACAGGTGTTAGTCATCATTTAGCTCAGGTGTGAGCGCCCTTACCGCTTTTCTCTCCCGGACGGGCGCTTGACCACGCCCCCGCTGCCACAATGTTGGTGTACAATTTTGTCCTTGTGAGATATGATGGGGGTGTGATTTTCATTTAATTTGAAATCAGCAACATTTATTCACAGTGGTTAATATTTGATCTGTTGTTTATCTGTCTATTTAATCTGTCTGTACACATCCTGCACTGCTGAAGTGACCTGTTTCATTCCAGGTCTTACAATCATTTTATGTGAAGAACAAACCTAAATGTACGTTTTTAGTCATCGATCATGGTCACCACTGTAACACATCCAGCGCAAGTTTAATTGGCTGAGTCTCCTTTCGAAGGCTGCGTGCTAGGTAGGATGAAACCTTTGAAGGCTGCAGTATGCTGTGTCTTCCTTTAAACAAGCCTTGTTTAAATGAGACGGGTTTCGTAGGACAAAAGGAAATGGAATGTAACATGGTTGCTATGACAGCATGCCACTCTTTACTAAGTGAGAGCACTTTGAGTGAGAAGTGAACAAAGTCTCTATGGAAGGGAATGCACAAGGTACATTTTAGGAGATGTAATGATGTAAATAGAAAAGAAAATAGATTTTACAGGTTTACTTTTAGTCTAATACTTTATTTTAATTATATATTAATATAATTATACATATTATATACTCTGCCCCCATCTACTGAGGTACTTCAACTTGTGAATTAACATTCCTTGCATTTGAACATCATATTTACTGGCAAATTGCCGTATTTCCGTTGAAGCAAAGAATTGTGGGTTGTGCGTTCCCACGAAGGACACACCTCATGCATCCTCCAAATTCCCATGAAAGAAGGTTGCATTCGAAGGATGCATTTGAAGAGTCCTACATGCTTTTCTGAAACGAGACAGCCTCAATGACGTATGCATCCGACAAATGCGACCTCCGGAGGATAAAGCCTTCCAAACGAGACACAGCCATTGTAACACATTAAAAATGTAGTGCCTCAAACATAATGACACGAGTTTGACATCAGAGACTCAGCGATTATGCCATTGGTGCTCACGAGTCTTAAGACTGATTGTGACAACCTCAAATCTGGTTGCATTTATTTTTTTAACCAGACGTTGGCTGTGTCTCATTTCGAAGAATGCATCCTCCTGAGGTCACATTTGTCGGCAGAGGTGGGTAGAGTAGGCAAACTGTACTCAAGTAAAAGTACAATTACTTCCAAAAAATAATTACTCAAGTTGAAGTAAAAGTACTAACATAAATAATTACTTGAGTAAGTGTAAGAAAGTATCCAATTAATAGAGTACACAAGTAGTTTCTTTCACAAATGACATAATAGACGTTAACTCCCCAATATTCCATTACATAATACACAATGAACATATACAACAGAATTTTGATTATTATTAATGGAAATTCTGTCATCATTCACAATCATGTTGTTTCAAACTTGTATGACTTTCTTTTTTCTATGCAACACAATAAGGAGATATTAGACAGAATGCTCACTAATAGTCACTATTTACAGTAATTCAGTGAATGTTTTTTTAATATATATATTTTGAAATTGAATGGTGACAGAGACTGTTAGTCCCTAACATTCTGTATAACATATTTTGTGTTCCACATTATACAATGCCTCACACTGGTTTGGAACACCATGAGGGTAGATAAATTATGACAGAATATTAAATTATGGCTGAGCTATCACTTTAAAGAGATAGCTTACCCAAAAATGAAAATTCTCTCATCATTTACTCACACTCATGCCATCCCAGATGAGTATGACTTCCTTTCTTCTGCAGAACACAAATTCAGATTTTTAAAAGATTATTTTAGCTGTGTAGGCCAAATTTTAAAGGCAGTATTAAAGTAATCCATAAGACTCCAGTGGTTTAATCCATGTCTTCAGAAGAGATATGATAAGGTGTGGGTGAGAAACAGATCAATATTTGTCATTTTTTGCTAGACAGCAGGGGATATACAGAGAAGAATGTGAATCACCAAAAACACAAGAAGAATGTGAATGTGATCTGTTCTCTGCTTATCCACACCTATCACATCACTTCTGAAGATATTGATTTAACCATTGGATTTTTATGGATTATTTTATGCTGACTTGTGTTTGTTTGTTTAGCTTTAAAATGTTGCCACCCTTTCACTTGCATTGTATGGACCTACAGAGCTGAGAAATTCTTCTAAAAATCTTCATTTGAGTTCAGCAGAAGAAAGAAAGTCATACACATCTGGGGCTGCATGAGGGTGAGTAAATAATGAGAATTTTAATTTTTGGCTGAACTAACCCTTTAAGGGCTCTTGTCAGATCTGGATGAATTTGTCAATAAGAAGAGAACATTTCTAGTAATTATTACAGTGAAAATTTTAAAATGTCCAAAGACATTTGATATAATGCTGAAATATATTGCCTTCATTTGCTATTTCATAGCTTTTAAAGTCCTGTGTGGATTCTTATTTCAGTGTACTAACAGTTTTCAGTCTCGTAAGTATTTAGATAATTAGTGCTGTACAGCAGTACCACCGCTCTATAAATGCAGAGTACGTAGCCTACATAGGGCACCAACCCTGATTGTGGAACACTCGCTGTGTCTGAAACCACCACTATCCATTTTGTAGGAGTGTCGGAATTCTGAGTGAGCGACTCTTTCCCTACTTGTGTTCACTCATTCTTACCCACAATGCACTCTAATTTCAAGTGTACATTTCAAGTACACTCGATGACGGTTAATTACATTTACATTACATTTATGCGTTTGGCTGATGCTTTTATCCAAAGCGACTTACAGTGCACTTATTACAGGGACAATCCTATGTGGTGGCCGTGGGGATCAAACCAGCGACCTTCTGATTAACAGTTATGTGCTTTAGCCCACTACGCCACCACAACTCCCACCACCACTAATTTCCCACAGTCCACCATGGGGAAGATGTACGAGCTGGGAGTGTACTGCTTTCTTCATTCCTGCAATGTTTTAGTTCATGCTGAATGTAGTAAATAACTTTTTGACAAATCATTACTGGATAAAAATAACATATAGAGAGACCAAACATACAGATACATTTTAAAATGTACTCTTTATTTCATCAAATGTGTGTACTCTTTATATTAACACAGTATATATTAAAAATGACAAACAGAATGAAGATTTATTGTATTAATATATTATTTAATAAGAATAACAAATAAGTATTTAAAAATTTCATATGTTACGTTTCTGCACCAGCCCCCATATCGCCGACACTCTCGTCCAAATTCCCTCATTTTGTTCAGTTACTGCTGAGATATAGTGCAATAACTGCCATTCACTATATAGGAAATTGTGAATGAGTGAACGATTGTGGACACAGCCATTTTCTTTGCCATACGATCGCCTCACGCACCTCGCTGTGCACACACAGAAATGCTGTCTGTTTGCACTCCAGTTGACGATCACGTGAATGGCAGAAATTTACACTTAACTTGGTTGTTTATATGGCTTTATACAGTTAATATGCCTGATATAGCTAGTTTCCGTACCCCCGCGAGTGCGCGGAGTAAATGCATAAATATTGCTTATGACATGCGGGACAAAGCACACTGATATATTGCGCACTGATTTAAAAATGTACACTTAAAAATTATGGCATAAGAGCCCAGTTACAGAATCACCCTGAAAATATTCAAAAGATATCATATTCATAATAATATTACAAAACTTTTAAATAAAAACAAATGGAGATGTGGTCAGTCCATTCATTTTAAGTCTGCTGCTTGCTCCAGAGTAGAGACTGTAGGCATAATGAGAGATCCAATCCATCTCCATCCATCCATCCATCCATCTATCGTCAACCGCTTATCCTGTGTACAGGGTCGCGGGGGGCTGGAGCCTATCCCAGCTAACATTGGGCGAAAGGCAGGGGACACCCTGGACAGGTCGCCAATCCATTGCAGGGCCCAATCCATCTCATAACACAGAAAAGCCTGCGTTAGAATTAGAGCCAAAACTTACCTCAGCGTGCTGCCTGAAGTTGGAGCTGTGACTTTAATCTTGAACTATCAGCTTGTCTTGGTGTTAAAAGAAGACATTGCATGATGGAACTATTCTTTTTTTTTTTTCACTGTATGGAGCGAAGAAAGTGTTTCACTTTGAAGAGTTTGATGCCGCTGCATTGATGACTTGAGTGACAGTATCATCACTCAAGGGAAAGCAAACTATTGTGAGGGAATGTGTGAACTTCTGCTCTAAAAGTCCCATTCAATAATCTCTCAATAAATTACACATTAATTCAAATGAAACCTATTATAGGAGGACTATATTGCTTAATTTATATATTTGTTTTCTGTGGGTGAAGAGAAAAAATATGTAAATAAATTTACGAAATCCATGGTTATGACCATTTTTAAAGCTAAGCTATATTAAACAAATGTCTCAGTAAACTACTTTAATACTAAGTACTAATGTACTCAGTGTAACACATAAAAACGTATCGGTTACCTAACGTAACCTCGGTTCTCTCTAGATGAGGGAACGAGTATTGCGTAAGCTAGCTTACACTACGGGAAAGATTCATCTTTTCTGAGATATTGAAGCCAAAAAATTATCCTTAATTTTTGTATCCATTGTCAACGCAGTACGGCAGCTGCAGACCTTGAGCGGGCTATCTAGCGAGCTCATAGGTTGCTCTGCGGCAACTGCTGCAGCCTATAGACGAGCTTGGTTGAACTCGCATCCAATGAGAGGCGTCCGCGCGCTCACTGCATCAAAGCCCGCCAAAATGGGCGTGACTAGAGTGCATATAAGCGTAGTTCGTAGGCTGGAACCCTGGTTTTCATTGACTGAAGCGAAAAGTCGCCGTGGCGCGAAGCACGGCCGGCCACGCAATACTCGTTCCCTCATCTAGAGAGAACCGAGGTTACGTTAGGTAAACGATCACGTTCTCTTACGAGAGGTTCTCTCGTATTGCATAAGCTAGCTTACGCTACGGGAACCCATTGTCAACGCCGTCGCGCCAAGCATCCACTGTATGAGCCCCAGGGAATTAAGGAGGGACCCGGGGGAGCCCTTATGAGTGGGGAAATAATATTTGGCCGGCAAGAATGCGGGTCATTGATTGTGTAATACATAAGCACATAGTGGGAAGGGAACGACAGAGCGGCGGTGCCTGTCTGTGTGGAATGTGACCCATCAGTGCAGCTCATCAGGGGAGCTGTAGCGTATTAAATTTAATTAAAAAAATTAAACCTTTTGACGCGTATGTAGCAGCAATAGCGTCCACTATCCATCTAGATAGTGTCTGTTTCGAGGCGGCGAGACCTTTGGTGCGCCCTCGAGCGAAACAAAAAGCTGCTCAGAGCGTCTGAAAGCGGCGGAGCGCAGTATACAATCTCAGTGCTCTGACCGGGCAAAGGAGATTGGCGTCGCGTTCGCTATCGGGTGCTGGCAGCGCCGATAGGGAAATGACCTGTGCTCTGAAAAGGAGTACCGATCACCTTGGGAACATAGCCGTGTCTAGGCTTTGAAATGACCTTGGAGTCACTTGGTCCAAACTCAAGACACGCAGCACTGACAGACAGCGCTTGAAGGTCTCCCAGACGTTTGACTGATGATGACAGGGCAGTCAGAAAAACGGTTTTGAGTGAAAGGTATTTCAAATCCACGGATTGAAGTGGTTCGAAAGGGGGGCTTTCATAGTTTCGAGAACTATAGAAAGATCCCAGATAGGAACCGATGGGGGCGCGGGGGTTCATCCTTCTAGCTCCCCTGAGGAAGCGGATGACCAGCTCGTTTTTACCCCATGACTGGCCGTGCAGGGGTTCAGCGAACGCCACAACGTCCGCCACATACACTTTGAGCGTGGATGGGGATCTGCCCTTATCCAGCAGCTCTTGTAGGAATACGAGCAGCGACGACACCCCACATGTCCGCGGGTCCAGTTCTCTGTCGGTGCACCATTTTGAGAACACAGACAATTTTGACGCATAGAGTCTTCTCGTGGAAGGGGCTCTAGCGTGTATGATGGTGTTTATTACTCCTTCTGGCAGAGCGACGGGTAGTCGTTGATCACCCACGCATGCAGCGCCCAGCGCTCTGGGTGGGGATGCCAGATTGTGCCGCGAGCTTGAGAGAGGAGATCTGCTCTCACTGAGATGGGCCACAGCGCTGTCAGTGACAGCTGCGTAAGCTCCGGGAACCATGTCTGATTCTCCCAATGCGGGGCTATGAGGAGCACCGAGTGACGCGTTTCCCTGATCCTCTGCATTACCTGTGGCAATAGCGAGACGGGAGGGAAGGCGTAAAGCGGGCGTCTGGGCCAGTCCTGGGCCAGCGCGTCCTCGCTTTTCGAGAAAAATATTAGGCAGTGAGAGTTCTCTTTGGACGCAAAGAGGTCTATCTCTGCTCTGCCGAATAGGTGCCATAACGTCTGGACTGTTTGAGCGTGCAGGGACCATTCCCCTGGGGGAATATTGTCTCTGGACAGTCTGTCCGGGCCGTCGTTCAGGTGGCCTGGCACGTGCGTCGCCCTCAGCGAGCGCAGGTGGCACTGGGACCAACTCAGTATGCGTTTCGTCAGATGGAAGAGGTTCCTGGATCTGACACCGCCCTGACGGTTTAGGTAGGATACCACAGATCTGTTGTCCGAACGGACCAGGACGTGGTGACCCTGAATGACCGGGAGAAAGCGCACGGCGCGTACTCGACCGCTATCATTTCCAGACAATTTATGTGAAGCTTTTCCTGAACTGACCATAGGCCGAAAACCGGAGAGCCCTCGCGAGACCGCGCCCCAACCCGTGTTGGACGCGTCTGTCGAGATGACTTTTCGGCGAGATACAGCTCCCATTGTCACTCCCCGCTGATACCATTCGGCCACTGTCCAGGGCTGCAGAGCTGATATACAGGTCTGAGTCACCTTGATGGGCTGGCGGCCTGTGGCCCAAGCCCGGCGAGACGCCGGGTGTTTAGCCAATGCTGAAGCGGGCGCATGTGCAGTAAACCCAGCTGAAGTACTGCTGCGGCTGAGGCCATGTAACCTAGCACTCTCTGGAATTTCTTCAGAGGCGTGAGGCTGTTCATCTGAAAGGATGCGGCTAGTCGCTGAACACGGCGTGCGCGCTGTTTAGATAAGCGAGCCGTCATTGCCACGGAGTCTAGTTCTATTCCAAGGAAGGAAATTGTCTGACTGGGCTGTAGTGAGCTCTTGGTCCAATTGACTGCAAGACCCAAACTGTTCAGATGGCTGAGGAGAACTGCTCTGTGAGACAGAAGCTCCATATGTGACTGTGCCATAATCAGCCAGTCGTCCAAATAGTTCAAAATTCGCAAAGCCTGACTCCACAGGGTTGCGAGCGCCGCATCCATGCACTTCGTGAAAGTACGGGGTGCTAAGGACAGGCCGAACGGGAGGACGGTGTATTGATAAACCTGGCCGTCGAAGGCGAATCTCAAGAATGGCCTGTGACGGGGATTTATCTGAATCTGAAAGTATGCATCTTTCTGATCGAGAGAAATAAACCAGTCCCTCTGGCGCACATGCGCGAGGAGTTTCCTGATTGTAAGCATTTTGAACGGTCTTTTTGCAAACACCTTGTTCAAAACCCTGAGATCTAATATGGGTCTGAGGCCGCCGTCTTTCTTGGGAACAAGAAAATAACGGCTGTAAAGCCCCGACTCGCTCAGAGAGGGTGGCACTTTCTCATGGCCCTTTTGCACAGAAGGCTTGCTATTTCTGAACGAAGCATGCACGCTGCTTCCGTGTTCACAGTGGTTTCGAGCCGCTCTGAAGCGAGGAGGGCGGCGATCGAACTGTAGCAAATAGCCCTGTTGTATTGTGCTTAACACCCGCTTGATATCCCTGGAATAGCTTCCCACGCTTTGAAGCGTAACGCTAGAGGGTGAATGGCCAATTCGCTCTGATTGCCGCACACAGAGCTGAACAAAATGTGTGAGCATCGTTTAGTGTGTTCATGCATGATTGCTCGCGAGACAGCATGAACAGGCTGTTTTGTGAGTGACTTCCCGATTGGAATGAATGGGGAAAGAGTCACATCTGTTACGTGATGCGCAAGCACTTACACACAGAGGAATGTTTGCTGGCCGTGTAACAGAGCGGGCAGAGAATGGGCGCGCGCACGTATTCGTGGGCGCATTTATTGACTCTAGCGCTCGAGCGGTTCGTAACCGCTTTATGTGAGCGTGCTCTGGTGGGGACACGAGACATGCAGTGCTTGTGTGCAGAAGTGAACACTGGATTGTGGGCACATTTTGTACACATAGGGCTGGTCGTGTGACAGAGCGGCCATAGAATGGGCACGCCAGACGCATTTGTGGGCGCCTTCATTGACTCTGACGCTCGAGCGGTTCAGTAACCGCTTTATGAGAGCATGCTCTGATAGGGGCACGGGATGTGTTATGCTTGTGTGTAGGGGCGAACACTGGGTTGTGGGCACATTTTCTACACATAAGACATGTTTGCTCTTTACAAGATTTATTTGGGTCGCCGTGAAAACGGCGTTTGAGTGCAGGCAAGCGGGCAGTGTCACCGGCTTGTTGGCTGCTAAATTCACCACTGTAGTAGCCTGAGAGAAGGGGACTGACAGGGGGCAAAGCTTTGACGGTGGTCCGGCCGCGGCGGGACTGAGCCGTCGTTTGTTCAACAAAGTTAGGAAGACTTCGGTTGCTCTGGTTTCAGCGTTACCTTAAATCGAGGCCCGCGGGGGGGCGGCGGTCTGCGGCGGCTGTCTGAGCGCGATCGAGGGCGGCCGCCCTGTCGACGCTGAGAAGTCTGAGTTTGTTGAGCTGGGCGCTGTGAAGAGGCTCGTGCAGGAGGCTGATCACGTGAGCGGCCTGCAGAGGAGCTAGCGCGACGAGGCAGAAAGAGATTCATGGCTTGTGTGGCTTTTTGGACCTCTGAAACCGGTCAATGATACCACTCACCGCGGAGCCGAAGAGACCGGATGGAGAGAGCGGTGCGTTGAGGAACGTAGAGCGCTCTGCTTCTCCCATGTCGGCTGGCGTTAACCACAGATATCTCTCGGTCACAGTCAGCACGGCCATGCACTTCCCTATAGCTTGGGTTTTAGCTTTGGTAGCGCGGAGGTCGAGGTCCGTAGCACTCCGTATGTCTGCAACCGCCTCTGGATGCCTACTTTCCTCATCCCACTCCCGCAGAAGGTCCGCTTGGAGGATCTGTAGGACGGCCATAGAGTGCAGAGCAGATGCAGCTTGGCCGGCGGCGGAATAGGCGCAGCCAACACAGGCGGAAGTTGTTCTGCGGGCCTTAGACGGGAGCACTGGTTTAGACCGCCATCTCGCGAGGCGGGCAAAGGTGTGCTACGCATCTCGACGGAGGATGGAAAGTAGCCTTCTCAGTGGCGTCACGAGCAAGAGGTGGAGCGTGGATGACCCTGGCGAGGCGTTCCATGATTTGAGCTCGCGGAGTTCGCGGAAGGACGCCGGTAGCGGTGCGGCGCTCTGTAAGCAGCGTCAGTCTGTTGGTGCCTGCTCAGTGGCGTGACCACTGAGCCGAGCGGTCGACGCCTGTGTGAGGCGTGTAGTTCCCGACTCGACGGGTCCTGCTGGATTCCTGGGCCGGTGGAGCCTGACCACTCGCTGTCCGAAGCCATGATGGAACAGCCCTTATCCTCCGCTTCTTCGTCCGAGATGGCAGCAGAGCAGCCGCTCGGCGGCAACTGCGCGTCCCGGGTGGGTGGGGAGGGTGAAGGCGATGCTCGAGGGATGGGCTCCGGCGAGGCAATCGCTTCTACCATTGTTTCCGGCAGCCTTTGAGAGCGGTGCTTTTTTCTGCGTGGCTGAACGGAAGGCGGCGCGGCGGCTTCGGTCCTGAGCGCTTTGAGTCGAGCCCGCAGGGTCGACATCGGCAGCTCCTCGCAGAGATCACATCCGCCTTCGGCGAGGGCGAGCTCTGCATGCCCCAGTCCCAGGCAGAGAGCGCAGATGATGTGGCGGTCTCCGGTGCTGAGAGGAGCGCGGCATGAGGCGCAAGTGGAGCGAGGCATCTTAAAAAAGACGCTCGTACTCTTTTGTGAAGTTCTTAAGAACTAGCTTGCTTTTAAAAAGGATACGTCGCCGGATGGCGTAGCTCGCAGGACGGCTGAAGGTGGCGAAGACAGCCGGCTTCTTCGAGCGCTGTCCACGCTTGCTTGATGCCCCTCGAACGGCGACGCGGCTTCCAGTTCAGTGATGCGAAGAGCTTCGCTGAAGAGATGAAAATCAGGGTTCCAGCCTACGAACTACGCTTATATGCACTCTAGTCACGCCCATTTTGGCGGGCTTTGATGCAGTGAGCGCGCGGACGCCTCTCATTGGATGCGAGTTCACCCAAGCTCGTCTATAGGCTGCAGCAGTTGCCGCAGAGCAACCTATGAGCTCGCTAGATAGCCCGCTCAAGGTCTGCAGCTGCCGCACTGCGTTGACAATGGATACAAAAATTAAGGATAATTTTTTGGCTTCAATATCTCAGAAAAGATGAATCTTTCCCGTAGCGTAAGCTAGCTTACGCAATACGAGAGAACCTCTCGTAAGAGAACCAAAACATCCACTATGTCACCAAAATTTCAATGGAAACCCTTAGAGGACAGTGAGGGAATTTATTTTCTGATATAGTTTTGCATTCCCTCACAATATGTTTTGCGTATCCTTGGAATACATTTTGCGCTCCACAATAAGTTTTGCGTTCCCTCATAATAATTTTGCGTTCCCTCACATGATGTTTTGCATTTCCTTGTAAAAGTTTACGCTCCCTTGCATTTAATTTTACATCCACTCGCAAATTGTGTTCCCTTGTAATATCTTTGCATTCACTCACTATAAGTTGTTCCCCTCGCAAAAGTTTTGCATTCTCTCACAATAGTTTTACATTCCCTCACAATAGTTTTCTTTCCCTCGCAATAGTTTTACATTCCCTCACAATAGTTTGCATACCATCACAAAAGTTTTATGTTCCCTCGCAATAAGTTTTGCAACGGTGTTATTATAGTTAACGAAAACAAAAATGATTTTCATTTACTAAAATAAAAACTTACATTATTGGAAAAACTAAAACAAACTAAAATACTTTTTCATAACTCCAAAACTAAATAAAATATAATAGATCTCAAATTCTTTTAAGTATATATGTTATATTAGAGTGAATATGGGCAAAGTATGATACTTTGTTATAACGGATGCCAAGTTGATGCTTAAACCCAGGTCTCTAGCACATTAACACATTAACTCTTGGACCCAAATGCAAATAGAGACAGTGTGTTGTTCAAAAGGTTGTCTTTACTGAACACAAAAGGTAATCCAACAGGAGATACAAAGGCACAAATCAGTCTTAGGGGAAAAGGCAATTCCAAAACTACAAGAAAGGTATACAATCCATATGGAGAGGCACCAAAATAAGGGACAAATTCCAGAAGTTAGAAAAGTCAGATAATCTCAAAAGTATAAGAACATACAGGCATATAGCACAGGGAAAGAACTGAGGTTGACTTACTTCAACAGAAAACTGAGCAAATAACAACTGAAAAGACTGGGTTTAAAAACAGATGACAAAACTAGGCACATTATACCTTTGAACAAAGGTGTCTTCTACCTTAGTTAAAAGCAAAACATATTCAAAACTGGGAAGTAAAACATTTGAAGACCCTCTTTTGACCAAATCCCAGAGTTTTTCAAACAGATTGAAAATTATTCTCTAGAAAATATCTCTATAAGTATTTGGAATTAAGTTTTATATTTTATTATACACTTTCACATCAAAACATTGTTAACTTTTACTTTTTTATATAACCTTAACAATGTTTATCTAAAATTTCTGTCATTTTCTTTATCATTGCTTTTCCCACCAGTGGTCATGAAATGAGCTCTGCCACACATCCCAAAGTAAAATCATCTACTTAAAACCTCGATAAAGGGATAGTTGACCCCAAAATTAAAAGTCTCATCATTTACTCACTCTCATGCCATCCCAGATGTGTATGACATTTACTTTTGCTGAACTCAAATGAAGATTTTTAGAACAATATTTCAGCTCTGTAAGTCCATACAATGCAGGTCAACTGGGTCTAAAACCTTGAAGTGTTTTAATCCATTTCTTCTGAAGTGGTTTTGTGTTCCGTTCCATTGCAATAATTGTTCCCTCACAGATATTATGGATTCCCTTGCACTACCTTTATTCATCCCAGATTAATTAAATTAACCAAGGTTTTACTGTAACCATAGCTGAACTATGGTATTTTTGGTTAAACCGTAGTTATCACAAGATTGATCATACATTTAAATTTATTTTTTAAATTCTCTCCCTGTCCACTTGTTGACTCCGTACATTTAATTAATGTGCAAGTGGATGGTTCCACAAGAACAAAAAAATGCTATAAATGTTTTATGTCCCACTGACTGAAATGTAAGTAATTTACTGAAAATCTTGCCCTCTGTTGTCCACTCTTAAATTTTTTCTTGACATTTTTATCATGCTTTTTTTGTCATTTCAAAGAAAGACTCTAAATCCATGTTATTTGAAGCAATCTAATAAATTTTCAGTGAGAACAGACCAAAATATAACTCCTTTTTCACTTTATATCTTGACATCAGCAGCCTCCTTGGCAATCATGATTTTAAGCTTGATTACACTTCCTAGCATCTAGTGCTCTGCGCATGTGTCAACCACTAGGAAATGTAATAGAGCTTGAAATCATGATTGTGCCTAGAGAATGAATTGTCAAAATGTAATGTGAAAAAAAGAGTTACATTTTGGTCTGCTATCACCCAATTGATTGGTTACTTCAGAAGACATGGAGTTCCATAGAGTTTTTTGGATTATCTTTTCAGCCTTTGGAGTTAGTGCTGTTTTGGAGTTTAAAAATGTGGTCACCATTCATTTGCATTGTTTAGAAATCAAACAAGTTTGAGAAAATATGAGGGTTTGTAAATGAAATATTCTTTTAATGATGTCAGGATTAACATTTTTGGTGAACTATTCCTTTAAGAACGTTAGAATTAAATGTATACAATATTACAGCTTGTCATCTTCCTTTCTGCCCCAGATGTGGTGCTTGATTCTCTGGCTTTACCCTCCTCCAGTGGCGTCAGCGGCGGGGTGGCTCAGACGAATTCCTATGCATCATCCCCTCTCAGTCTTTTCCGTCTGCAGGAACAGTTTCGCCAGCACATGGCTGCCACCAACAACCTCGTTCACTATCCTCCCTTCGACATGACCACACCCTCTTCCTTACCCTACCTGGGCGTAAACGTGAACATGGCGTCTCCGCTGGGATCACTGACTTGTCAGTCTTACTACCAGTCCCTGTCTCAAGCCCAGCAAATGTGGAGCAGTCCACTGCTGCAGGCCTCCGGGGCTCTTCCGGCCCTAAATAGCAAAGCTACAAGCATTGAAAACCTTCGACTGAGGGCAAAGCAGCATGCTGCCTCACTAGGCTTGGATATGCTACCAAATTGACCTCAGATGAGAAGAAATGCACAGCTTCATGCAATCACTGGGGAAGAAACAAGCTCTGATTGAACTACGTGTGAACGTTTTGTGTCCAGGATCTACATCATATTACCATGCTGAAATCACCCTAAAATGGAGCTATTTCATTATAATACAGCATGGAGTATTTGAAACTGTTTGGAAAATGGACAAGTTTTAAGTGTTAAGATAAACATTTTGAAATTCCTCCTGGTCTGGCTGCATGGCAGAGGTCAGAACACTTGGAAACATAAAAAAGAGCACATCTGTTTCACATCCATTTAAGCTGTTTCAGGTCCACAAACTCATTAGAAGGTTTGTATATTTGAAGAGATGTTTAAATGTTTTCAGCATCTGTGGCTGCTACAAAGGGATATAAAGCACATGGATGAGAGACTTCTGCAGCACCTGGACTGATGCTCCTGAAACCATGTCAAGTGATTTGTTAGATTCTATTGGTTTCCTCTGAATTGTTTAAATACATAAATGTGAATAACTTATTAGTGAGATGAAAAGGAATAAATCACATATATTAACTGAATGTGTATCAGTAATAAGTGGATGTTCTCAGAGCTTTCTTGTTTTAGTACAGAAGTCTGTACTTCTGACTTTAAAGAAATATTCCAGGATCAGTACAAGTAACAGCATTTGTGGCATAATGTTGGTTGGTTCCCACAAAAATTGGTTTTGACTTGACCCTGCTTTTTTATTAAAAGAGCAAAAATCTGGTTTACATTGAAACATTTACAATGGAAGTGAATGGGGCAACCAGTAAACGTTAAAACACTCACTTTCAAAAGAAGTAAACAATTTGTGTGTTAACATGATTTTATTGTGATAAAATCCCATACTAAACATTTCTGTGTAAAGATATGTACAATTTTAAATTTAACAAAAAAATATGATTTAAACAACTTTACAGTTTATATGATATACAATTTTTAACAGAAGAATGAACGTACGTTAGTGATGTAATTGTTATAAATGTTTATTGTTTCATAAGTTAGCACAAAGAAAAAACATATTATAATGTATCAATCACTTTTAACATTAAACCCACACTATATCCCCTCCCCCTACCAATCTCCCACCCCACCCTGACCCTCCACGAACACTCCTTTGGTCAATAGAATATAGACAAACACACACACAGACACACACACACACAAAACTAAAACAACAAAAAAGAAAATATAATAATCAAGTATAATTTAAAAACGAAATAGTTGCCCCATTTCCTATTGAAAAAATTCCCAACTCCCATCCTTCTGTTCGACCCCTTCTCGAAAGCAGCCACCCTCCCAATCTCCTCACACCACTCTGGGAATGAGGCTGCTCCCTCTGACTTCCATTCACTTAAAATTACCTGCCGACCAATCATTGCACTGGTCAAAACCCAATTTCGTATGTACTTATCCTCCAAATTTATGACTCCCCATCTCCCAAAATGCAGAGTCTGGGGAAGAATGAAATTTGAGTACTTTGAGTAATTGAGTACCCCCAAAAAACATGGGTGCATCTCTATCTTCTGAATGGCATCGCCAGCAAGTGGGTGTGTCTTTAAGACCAAGCCTATACAATTTAGAAGGGGTCCAATAAATCTTAAATTGCATAATGCGCACTATTGCATCTCTAGATGCAGGCTTGCCTTTTTTAGAATACTAGCCCACACTTCCTCCTCCAATAACAAGTTTAAATCGTAAAATAATCCCATTCTACCATATCAAACGCC
Source organism: Xyrauchen texanus (assembly GCF_025860055.1). Lineage (NCBI taxonomy): Eukaryota > Metazoa > Chordata > Actinopteri > Cypriniformes > Catostomidae > Xyrauchen > Xyrauchen texanus. The sequence continues at coordinate 4,464,280 of NC_068288.1, read as the reverse complement.
TTTTCACGTCAGGTGTGGTGGCAGAGTCTGATCATTTAACACTGACCACATAATATTGATGAGACGCCTAATGTTATCAGAAGAGCTGTGGCCCAGAATAAACCCTACCTGGTCTGTATGTTTAAGAGATGTTATAACTTTACTTAATCGGTTAGCCAAAATCTTTAACGATATTTTAACATCTAGCTCTATCAGGGAAATTGGATGGTAACTTTTACACTTGCTTGGATCTTTGTCTTTATTAAGAATCAGACTGATCCAGGCTTGTGTCATGGTTGGCGGAAGCTTTCCATTCTTTAATGATTCTGTATAAACTTCAAACAAAAGTGGAGCAAGTTCTGTAGCATAAGATCTAAAAAACTTGGTGGCAAAGCCATCTGGCCCCAGAGTTTTGCCTGAAGGCCAGGCCTTAATTACCTCGTCAAGCCCCTCCAAGTTTATCTCAGAATCCATTTTTTGCTCCATCGTCAATTCAGAGAGTTCTAATGGTTCCACAAATTTCTAATATCTTCATCTGTAGACGAAGACGTGGAACTATAGAGCTCAAGATAGAATTCTTTAAAAGCATTATTAATATCAATGGCTGAGGTAAATATTTTATCACCAGCAGATTTCACTGAGGGAATGGTAGAAAAAGACTCTCTGCTTTATTTACTTAGCCAAATGCTTCCCTGCTTAGTCCCCCGACTCAAAGTATGACTGTCTTGCCCCGAATACCCAAAACTCAGCCTTCCACGAGAAAATAGCATTATATCTGTATTTCAATCGGGTCAATTGTCTTAGGCCATCAGGCGACATTTAGCACTTCAGCTGTGCCTCGGCACTTTTAATATTCCTTTGTAATTCCACGAGTTCTCGTCCTTTGGATTTTTTGATGAATGAGGCATACTGTATGATCTGGCCCCTAAGAACCGTCTTAAGTGCCTCCCAAGCCACAACCACAGAGGATACTGAGGACCAGTTGGTCTCCAAATAAACATTGATTTCAGCCTTTAACATTTGTTGGAATTCAGAATTTTGCAAAAGGGATAAATTAAAGCACCAACTACATGATTTCTTTTTCTCCATCTGTGGCAACACTTCTAAACACATCAGGGCATGATCTGAGATTAAAATGTTCCAATTGAGTAATCAACAACAGATGAAATGAGGGACTTAAAAAATCTATAAAAAAATCTATTCTAGAATAAATATTATGGACTGATGAAGAAAATGTATAGTCCCTACAAGATATTCTCCAAATATCTGCAAGACCATGATTTTTATACATCCTGTGAAGCGTCACTGTTGCTCTAGGGGGATTGCGCACTTTTGCTTCACTATGATCAAGAACTGAGTCCATCAACAGATTAAAGTCTCCTCCCAATATTATATAATGAGGGGTACCAGCGGCTTGCAGCATCCCTTCAAGATCTATAAAAAAAAACCCTGATCATCAGCGTTAAGTGCATAAATATTAGCCAAAATCAACCTTTGCCCCTGAATTTCAGCTACAACAATAATGCCTCTACCTAATTTATCTTTAATCTGTTTGAGACATTTGAATTATAGATGTTTACTTATCTATGTAATGACTGCCCTGCTCTTACTTGTGCCAGCACTAAAGTAAATATGTCCACCCCATATCTTCCCAAATTTTCTTCCTGTGGGGAAAGATGCGTTTCTTGAGGAAACACTATATTATATTTCTTACGTTGAAGAAAATAAATAACCTTCCTTTTAATGGGGTGCCCCAACCCGTTCACATTCCACATGGAGAGAGACAATCCACTCATGTAAACATTTGACATTTTGACATATTAGAAAAAATTAAATTTTGTGTCAGAAATAAAATTATAAACATTCCAACATTAGTGCAACTATCACCCCAAACTTTCCCAGGAAAAAAACAGAAAAAACGTGTGCACAACAGCACCAACTGGCTTCCATCCATATAAACTCAAAGAGTCCACGTACACCTACGAGAGTCCCCGCGACAACTTTGCCATCAGATTGCAAAGACCAGTGTTTCTGTATAAATTGTGTGAGACAGAAATACATAACAGAAAATAATCTATAAAACAAACTCCAGCCAATAGGCAAAATAGGCACAAAGAACGTGTAGGTTCATTCACAAAACTGTCTCGAAGGTGTGTTCATCCACAAAAGAAATTCCATCCACTAGCGGAACCAGCACAAAAAAATACATAAAATAAAAATGTATAATAAAGTCGTTCAGTTTTCTTGGACAGTCAATGAATGATCACTGTGCCTGCTGTTCCAAGAGTTCAGCAGATGAAGTAACACACCATGACTTCCTCCATCCACTGATTTTATGAAAGGCATCGCTAGTTGTAGGCATAGAAATATTTTGCGGCCATCCTTAGAATCTATTCTCAATTTAGCCGGGAACTTCAGTGTAAAAGCGACCCTTTTTTCTTAAAACATACTCCAGCCACTAGGCAGAACAACACAAAAAGAAACGAAATGACACCCAGCCTCCTCAGAGAGCAGATTCGATCCACTTGAGGCCATATGAGAAAAACCAAATTGGCTTACTCACCTCATTGACTTTATTAAGGACATCGCTTGTTGTGGGCATGTAAATACTTTGCGGCCATCCTTAGTATCTATTCTCAATTTGGCCTGGAACATCAGAGCAAAAGCAATCTTCCATTGATGTAAGAGTTTCTTGCATTCCTTGAATCAATCACGTTTCTCTTGTCAAATTCGCGGAACAAGAAAATGTTGTAATTCTTCCAAGAAAGCTTTCCTTTGCTTCACTAGATCTTTATTGGATGATCTCAGAAATTTGGCCAGAATTGATCGGGGCCTGTCTCCCTCAGCATATCTGCGAGCCGGGACTCCGTGAGCTCGCTCGATTTCCAGCTTGTGGCCTGTTATGTCTAGCAGACTCAGGAAGAGTTTGTCTAGGAATTTCACCATATCTCTGTCTTCTTCATGCTCAGGATTGAACAATTCGGATGTTATTCCGGCGGCTCCTATTCTCAAGATCTTCCAGTTTTTCAAAAAATTCACTCAACGTATTCAAAATAATGTCTACTTTTCCTCCTTGTTTATTGTCACACATACTTCAGCTGTTACAGAAACACAAACAGACATACATATGAACATATGAATTCATATTCTGAATGTAATATACATAAATAATATTTTTGAGTAAATGTAACCCAAGTAAAGTGATTACCTTTATTTAAAGTCAGTAACTGATAACAAGAATTTAAAATGTAATGCGTTACACTACTATTGATTAAAAGGGTAATTAGATTAACCCAACACTGCAAGGAAGGAAATGTAAAAAATGTTTACATGTGGAGCATGCTCAATCTAAATCTGAGGGTAAATGTGAAATCCATCAAAGTACCTGAAATAAATTTTGACTTAATGCTTTGTTGTCCCTCGTAATGGAATACTTGATTCTCTGGTCAATTGTGACATCAAATATTTTAGTTTAATGATCCACTAAACTGTTGTTTCAGCAGGCTACTTATTTCCTACATAGTTGTGCTAGTTTCATGTCTCTCGTATTACCCCACATTTTGTCTTCTCACACTACTGTGATAATGTAGTCAGCTGATCATTCCCATCGGTCCTGTTCACCCGGTCAGGATTTATTTTGTGATAATGACCACCATTGACCAGACAATATTCCACAGAGCCGAGGGATTAGAGAGCATTAAGTAAATATTTGTTTAAGGTACTTTGATGGACTTCACATTTAACCTCAGATTTAGATCAACATTGGCATTTTTAATCTATTTTCACTCGATTGCCTGTACAGCATTTACAAAATCAATAGCAAACATTACATGGTTGCTACAGAGAAATGTTTTCTACATATGTACCTTCTCTATGTCTTTCAAACATACACATCTTTAACATGTTAATCTTGATAAGTGATCCAGTGAAGAGCTTAAAACACATTGGCAGAAAATGAGTCCATCACCCAGGTCACCTTGAGCGAGACCGTCACCACCCACCTGTCAGAGGTTTGGCAGGTGACTCAGAGGCTCTCTGCTGTAAGAGATTAGCATGGGTCAGGATACCAGAGGATTAAATTGAGCAAAAACACAGGAATAGAGTGAGAAAAGCGGCCATGTTCAAACACCTGTTAACAGCCCATACTTCACTTTATATGCTGTTGTTCTAAAAGATTAATTTCATCCACATTCCAGAAAGAAAATCGAGGAAAAGTATATATGATGTGTTTTCTTTATTTTTTTTAATGTTAAAATACTTTTCTCCTATGCCATTTCTCAGCCTAGAATCACATTACTATACCTATCATTTTGCCAGTGGATTTTTTCGTGGCTCATTGTACACATTGCTGTAGCTTCCAGGTGAATCTACCACTAGAAGCGCTACAACAACAATGACATTTTTCACTTTCATACAAAAATCGCAAGTAAAACCACACACAATGCTATCTTATGACATCGAAACACATTTAGCCTACTATAGCGTGAAAAGTAACAAATTACAACTACTCTCAATACAGTAGGTTACTCGAGTACATTTTTCTACTTTTTTTTTTAAGAATAAATAATTATAGGCTACTTTTTATTAAGTTTAGTAAGTAAGAAGTATTCAACTTCATACATTTATTTTTCGCCACAATTACAAAGTACAAAAACAATGCATAATATTTCAGTATTTGGGAAGAAGAAAGTTAAAAGTGCTAAATCTGTTTTTTGGACTTTATTTTGGAAAGGTGCCGTTCATTCAGGTACGAGGGAACCGTCTGATCAAACTTCACTTGTTTTTAAGGTAGGCAATGTTTTAAATGTCAAACATTAACACAATGTACTTTCACATATACTGTATGTGGGGATATCTTGTGGACTGGCTACTATATGTCTAAAACAATCTTTAAATACCTTAGAAAGATACAAGGCCAATAGTGTCGGAAATAAACGGGGACTCGTGGCAAAAATGCCACTGAACAAAAGTATCAAAAATACCCCAGAAATTCAAAATAGGGAGGCAAAAAATGTCCACGCCATGAGTTTCCATATTTTATTAATAATATAGTTACAATTACATACATTGCGATCTTCTATTGACTTTTCACTGAAAGTTTTTTTCCCCCGCTGTCTGGTTCATCGCACCATCGCGCACACAGACGGGCTATATCCGGTATTGTACTCCCGCATTAAATTCCGTAACCGCTTCACCCCTCTTGTTCAAAATAAACTTTCCTAGAGGGTAACACTTTCACTCACAGTGCTGTACTGTACTTCCCTGCCTTGTGTTGCTGTTTATCTGTCTGAAAAGCCTCAACCGCTAGAGGCCAAATGTGTGCAAGAGATGGATGTTATATAAAGAAGGTATGAGAAATCACAAAACATAATGTAACCAAATGCTACAATTTACTTAATAATAATAATAATAATATCTCAATATATTAAATAACCATAAAGTTAAAAAATACTTTATTACAACTATAATACAATGATACATATACAGAATGACCACTTTTAGTGTTTGAATCAATCATATTTCTCACTAAATACTGTGAGGAGTCTCATCAGTACTCTTTCCACCACTGTGCATGATGCATTTTAACATTTGCATTAGCTTACATAACCGACTACATTTACAAGCTTGTTCAAGTGCAATTGAATTGCGTGGTAACTCAACTGACAGAGCATTGCACTTGCAATGAAACAGACATGGGGTAGGAGTCCTGAAGAGCACAGGAGACGACATGTGAGCCGAAAGTGTTATAGAAGCACCACAAAGTAAATAACGAGGTTCCATATTTAATTTCAGAGCTTTTTAAGACATTTTGGTTAGGTTTAGTGTAGAGGACCCCTGTCCTGTATTAAAACGCTCAAAATGCTCAAGCGTGCCGTATTCGCATGAGACATTGAGACAACCTCATCGTGCTTTGGTGGCTCTCAGTAAGTAAAGCCAATGTCTGTATTATTATAAAAGAGGTTTGCACTGCTTTGCTGTCCTGTATCGTACAGTATATATGACGGGTGCGTTCCAATCAGAAGAGCTTCTCTTCCACTGTCGGAGGACTGAAAGGTTTAATATAGCTGTCAGTCTGAACTTACTTTTTATGTAATCTTGTAACGATCCTACAGTGTGGCAATAGTTATAGTTTTCCCTTCAAAGTGCACTGTGAAGGCATCATTTATGCCATTTGGAAAACAGTACATGTCTTCTCATCGCAACACCTGATGAACCAACCTGTCGTGCACAGCAAATGATGGAAAAAAACACATGAAATCTGACTGAGAAGCATTAAGAAAAATCTGATTTTAATCGGATTCCAAACCACCTTCGAATGTGGTTTGGATCAGGCTTGTAAAAATCAGATTTTTTGTGTCTTTTTCCTACTACAAAAACCTAAATGGATTTGAGTAAGATTGGCCAAAAAAATCTGATTTTTTTCTGCCTGTGTGAACAAAGCCTTAGATGCCAACACAAACGCAAGGTAAAAGAAAATTCGGACCAGACTAGAGCCTACATTAAATAAGGATTTACTTGCAACAAGGAAGCAAGGCGTCACCATAGTTACTTTTTTCCTCCACAATGAAAACCTCATGGACAGAACGGTTTCCTCTCAGTTTGGACAATCCTGTCACAGACTCGACATTTTTTGGCATTATAGCATTTAAATGCAGTACATTTTATTTATATTATTTACATTATTTTAGATAATTTGTATCGCAAATGCAACGCTCTATCAGTTGAACTACTGTGTAATTTGCCCGCACATGAACAAGCTTGTGAATGTAGTTGGTTATGTAATGCAAACGTTAAAATGTACCGCGTTACATTACGTTACATTGCTATATTAAAAGTGTTTAGATGTCATAAGATAGCATTGTGTGAGGAAGAGGAAGAAAAGTAAATGTTTACTGATAATCTGTCGTTTTAATCGTAATTTGTGTGAAAGTGAATAAAAGTAATTATTGTTTTAGCGACTCTAGTGTTCAGTACAGCAAAATACCACGATACACACAACAAGTCACATAAAAGTCATTTCGCAAAAAATGTATGAATAGTATTAGCGTGTTTGTATGAGACCAGGTTGTGGGAACTACTGTTCTAGTGATAATTAATCAATTTTTGACCCATATTGAAAACCATTCAATATATATAAATTCTTGATTTGTGTACAACAGCACCCTTCTTAATAAAATATGTTATACTGTGGTACCAAAGTGTATAATGATAGGGTAAAAAATGTGTGTGGCGATCCCCTGCAGTTGACCTTTAACCCTCACGGAGGCATAATTAGCCTAATACGGGACCGGGTGTGTAGGATAACGACCCGGCCCCGCCCTCCGCCCTGCCACAATGAGATATACTGAATATTACTGTAGTAAAAAAAATAAAAAAAAATCTCTCTCTGTGGGTTTACGTTGTGTGGACGTGCATGTGAGCAGAAACCCTGTTTGAGTGGGAAAGATGCACTACACAGGGGAGCAGGTAGGAGAGCTAGAGAACAGTGTGGGGCTAGGGGATACATTTGAGAAAATGTCAAATATTTTTAGGTCACATTTGATTTATAGAAAAAAAAATATTTAAAGCTGTATTACACCCAGAAAGTCTGTCAAAAAGGTCACAACTGGTTCCTCACATACAGGTCAATATTGACCCGTTAAGACAATGGAAAGAACAATTTGTTTTAAATTGTTATTTCTCTTAAACTATTATCTACAAAAAATAATTGTATTTTTATTAAAATTTTTTGATGGTCTTGACAAAGTCACAGCATTTGGTTCCAGTATCAAAATCTATGTTGTATTTATAATGTATTCTTTACCTGTCCCGGGTCAACAATGACCCTAAAACAGGAGGATCAGATGTGAATTTCTGCTGTCACAGTTTTATCCAACATGTTGTGAGCAGTTTTTTTGGTTGGGTGCATTGCCTATGTGTGTGTGTGTTGTTAAGCTGTTAATGTCCTCTTGAGCTCTATGATGTCTATCAGGGTTGCTCACCGTCATAGGGATTTGGTGAGTTGACAGCTGCTTGAATATGTGCCGTTATTGCGATGGCAGTGTGATAAAGAATGCTGGGAACAGGATTAGGATCATATTCTGGCACTGGCTGTCATTTCATCAATGGGCTCAGGTTCCACAGTGACAGCACTCCTTTGCGGCACAGCTAAGACCTTTAGTGGAACCATAAAGGAGTGTGAAAAAGGGGCTGTTTGAATGGCATGGTATGAGTTTTGTTTTAGCCTTCAGGGATGAGTGTAAAATGGGGAAGTATTAAAGGGGAGAGTCTGACTTTTAACACTTTGGAGGCATTGAGATTTTGCAAGATGAAGCATAAAAACAGGTATTTACACTTCAAAGATACAAAAAAATCTTATCAAAATTGGAGTTTAGTGGCTTTTAGCGTATTAGCTTTAAGGTGTTTTCAGCCCAATCTCATGAACATTACGTGACCGTTGCACCATTTTTGCAAAATAACATGCCTTTTACATGTTTTGCTGCAGCTTAGAAGTGAAATGTCCAGCTGGGGGTGCCAAAAGTGAGTGAAATAAATCTCGTAATCAGAAGAGGGTTCCTATTTTAAAAGTGCATTCAGTATTTTTCCCCATTAAAAGTTTTACTCCTAAAGAACTTTATAGAAATTTTGAAAAATATGTATAAAATCATGACCACTCACAAGAGACGAGGGCTCTAGTTATATCATTAACATTATAAAAGCCATTTTATTCTACATGGGGCAGGGGTGCCCTCATGGGGGCTGAAATTTTAGAATCACTTGACCAGCTGAATAGCCTAATCTCAGTAACTGTCTTGTTATTGGACACTTTAACTCTTCAACTAAATTAATCATGGCTGATTGTGAATAGTGAATTTCTACAAATGGCATCTGTAACTGAAACTATTGATTTTGAATGATGCCGCATCCACACCATTAAGTGTAACTGTAAGTCCAAGATGGCACACACTGAGTGCACCTTTAAAAGTGCTAGCGTTAAGCGCAGCACTATGCCATAAGTCATATGCGTAAGGCCAGTGGGCATGGCTATGTAGTTTTGGTATTTTTGTAAGGTAGGTTTGGCTGGTATTAACAGGGATTGTTTTGGTTCACACTTCACTTCTACTGGTCGAATTTGAACAATTAAATACATTTATTGAAACATGATAAAATTTTACCAAAAAAGATTTCTAAATTTAACTTACACTTCAAACGAAACAGAAGTATATTCAAAATAATGAAATGATCAAAATAAAATATCATCATATACCAAATCCAAACATTTTATCCTCTCCAACTTAAACATAATAATAATAATAATAATAATAATAAAATAAGCCATGACCTTTAGATAGTTTAACACAAATCTCACCAATTTTTGTTTCATAAGATGGCTACGACTACATAATTTAATGTTACACTCTATTTACCGAATATCGACTATCCTTACATATCAATATCGACGATATTGGCCTTCATAGTACATGGTAGCGAATCAAAAAGAAAACAAGTTGTTGCTCATCTGTGTTTTTTGCTGTTGTGTCTTTAAGGATGTAAATGCTCCTTGTGTGCCTTGCTGCACTTTAACTTGCGAGGTGCGGGTTTGCTGTCAGGTCCAATGTAGTTTGCGCTGCCGCATCCTTCAAAACCAGCCATGAGTGACATGAAACTTTAAACACATCAAATGAATACTCTGCACTTAGACAAGAGGAGAAACCGCTCAGCACAAATTCATTCCTCACATCTGAGATTTAAACCTGATTTCCCATAATTCCACTCCAGAGAATCCTCACTTGAAAACTCTGCAAAGCCGCACTCCTTCCATCTGACCCCGTCCGACGTCTCACTCTGCAAAACAATAGTTTCACAATACTGCTGGGCTTTTATTGTTGCTGTAGAATTATATCATTCCAGGAATTACTGCCAAGCAAGGATATGCTAAATCCTCTTCTGCTCTTCCTGAAAGTGGATGAGACAGACTCAGCGTGCAGCAGCTCTCTTTTCCGCCTCTGACTTGGTCTGTAATCCTGATACGCGCTGACTGCATTTTTACTGTATGTGTTTAAGCACATTTGCACAGCATATATCTTCCCAATGTAAACCAATTTGGCTATAAGGATCTCGGGGCAAGCTCACCAAGGAAGGAGAGAAAGGAGAGAAAGGAAAACTCAAACGTAGCAGAAGCGAGGTGGGGGGTTGTGATGTATTGGGGAGTCTTGAACAAAAAGAGACACAGAAAGAAAAGAATCAAAGCAGCAGAATGGTGCAGGAGAAAAGAGAATCTTGTCCAGAGGCTATACTACTTCCTGTTTTTGGAATGAGAGCACGAAAGCCACCAAAACTTGACTGTTGAATGGCAAACTGTACATGCATTATCAGACAAAACCAGTGTCCCAGTGAGGGTTGTGTTTGAGAGACAACAGTATGTCAATTTTATCAACCTGTAGGCCTACCTGTTATTGCAGTGGACTAATCCATTATGAAATCCATTTTTTTTTTGTAGAGTGGACAAAAATGGCAATTTTCACCTATGGGTTTGGAGCAAAACTACAGGTAATACATAAATAAAAAACTTAGAAAGGTGCCAGCATCATTATTTTATTTTCACACAGACAAAAACAGGTCTATTACTAAAATTATTTGAATTCAGCACCCCTTGTTGGATTATATGCCAATGATGTGAGTCCAAAAATGGGGGAAAAAACAAAACAAAACCAAGGAGCAAATATTGCGCCTTCATGCAGGAGTTAATTTCTAACACTGGTTAATATGTTTCACTTGCTCCCAAACACTGTTATAATGAACCACCATAGGGCAATTATAAAATGTTGACTTCTTACATTAAATTCTAAATTATGATCAATGTAAAGATGTCATAATAATATTACTGTAGGCACACACACACACACACACACACGTTTCTTATATCAAAAGATGCCAGTTAGATTTCTAGTATTCTAACAATCCCAAAGGAGCAACTCATCAGTTTATAACTGGTTTGGGATTAAACCATCAACCGTAGTATTTGTAACCCAAATGCTTAATCAATACACAAACGAATGGCATATTAGATCTCGTATGTGTTTCGTCATTAATGTGGCCTGGAGAGTTTGTTCTTGGCTGTGAGTTGTTCAACTTCTCTCATAAAGTGCAGACACATTTCATCCAGCCACAGCAATGACCTATTACCTAAATACCTATTGGTTAAACAAGTGAACACAAGAAAAAACACACTGAGACACATTAAAGCAAGTGTAAATTATATTAAGAGGACAATGTTATTTTGCATGTCATATATGTTTTAATTGTTATTCATTTATTAATTTCAATATGTTGGCTAAAACAATGGTCAGATATATTTGTGAATTTCAGTAACTTTTACTAATTTCATGAATTGTTTTGTGTTTCATAATTGTTTAACCACTTCTGGATTTGTTCAACATCGGGCACTTTTAGTGTTGTAGACTTCTAGAAAGTCTTGTTAAAACATTTTTAACTCTCTTGCTAGTTTATTTACTTTCTGACAATGTCCAACAGTGTATGTAAAACAGTGTATGTACATGCAGCACCAGAGATTTATATAATTTTCTCTCAAATTCTGTATTTTTTTTTAGTAGTTTTCTGTGCTGGAAATGACACTGATGGAAATTACATTTTTAAAGCTTTTGAAATAAAATGGCTTACTCTTTTGTCTTACCAAGACTAATTTCATAGCTAAAATAAAAAATTTCTTAAGGACACATAGTTAAATAATACTTTCACACTTTTTGCTTAATTAGGCAAAATTACAGTTTGATTTGAAATAACGGCCAATAAAACTTTTCTGCTCACAAGTGATATTTCCCTTGATTTTTCTGTTTTCTTAGAATATCCCTTATTTCACCTGAAGCACACTTTCATCCAATTGTTTAACAAGTACAATAACAAAACTTTATTAGGGACAAAATTATTTGTTGTGGCGGAAATGACACCACAGCTGTGGGACAGTCATAATCTTTGAACAATTGGGTTGCACTTTATTTTCCAGTATGTGTACTTTTAGTATACTTACAGTGTTCTTACCCAAGAAAGTACTGAGTGTACTAACCACATGTACTAATTATGGGTTAAGGTTAGGGTTAGGTTTTGTTAGTACCTAGTAATTACTATACAGTAGTTGTTGTAATATATAGGACGTAAAAACAGTACTGTAAAATAAAGTGCTAGCAACAATTGAAAGAAATTATTTTCACACAAAATATTGAAATGGTGCATGTTTGCCTATTTTTTTTATTATTAGTTTTAAACATAATCATTTGTATTCTTATAATGGATTTTCATAGTTTAATATTGAAAGCTTGGGTCTGCGGCAAGGCTAAAACAATAAAATCTATACATAATAGGCATTAGAAAAAAAGCACCAAAAATAAATGATGAAAGCCTGGTATAAAGTCAGTTTTGATGAGAAAAAAAAAAAGTGTTTTAAATAAAGAATCATCCCAGGGGACATATGACCCGAATTTGAAGAAACACTCTTACATTGTAATTAAAAGCCTATAATATGCTGTTTAAGGACAGGTGCCATTATGACAACTTTCCGCCCTATTTGGTCACAAATGGTCAATGCACACGTTTTGGGGGCGATAATGTTGAAAATGTTCATTAGATGTATTATAGTCAAGACTTTTAAGGTATGTTCCTATACAGAAATTTAATTAAAAAAATAAACCTACACTCTGATAAATATTCACTGGAATGAAGAGCGTGACAGCTCCCCTACCCTTTATCAAACATATTATAAAACATAAACGTCAGTCTTCCAACACCCCTCTACGTAACTGTGAATATGCTGCCTCCTTGTGGCACCCTTCATGCATGCAACTCATATTTTATTGTAAAGGATGTCGAAACAGACAAGACTTAAAATACTACATGCCTTTTATGTTACATCAGCAATATGCCTTGATTGTTTTAAACCTACCTTAACAAAATCTTTGTCCCACGCATCAACAAAGTTGCTCTTGTACTGATGGTGTTGTGCTTCATCCTCTTCAGTTACTGTGGAGATGGGCACAACCTCTGCAGGGAAGTTCAGCAGGTTGAAAAGGACAGTATAACTGAGAGCACCTTTAGTAGCGGAGGAGAGAAAAGAGAGTTCAGTGGTTCATTAAATACCAAATTAATGATTTAAAGGGGATAGTTCAGCAAGACATGAAGTCTTAATTTACTCACACACTTGTCGTTCCAAACCTATAGGACTTTTATATTCCATGCTCAATCTACAAAAATGATAAAAAGTGCAATTAAAGTAGTCCATGATTTGTGCGTTAGATTCTGGAGTGTTCTGAAACCATACAATAACTTTGTGTTAGAAAAATACCAAAATGAATGCCATTATTGTCTGATAATCTTCCTACATTTTGGTCTGTTTGTTGCACAAAGCTAACATATGGCTTCAAAAGACTTTGAAATCAGCAAACAAGTTTAATGGACTACTTGATCTGTGCCTCTACGGTGCATTTTTATCATTTTTGCAGCTTAACAGCCATAGGCAACTGCTTTTATTTGTATGGAAAGAGGAAGAAATACAATTTTCAACATGAGGGTGAGTAAATAATACCATCTGCAAAACAAATGTAAAATATCTGCACCAAACGGATTAATTTAAGTTTCCATTGCAAAAGGCATTCAGAGACGAGTGCTATTGTGAGTGACAACAGGTCTATTACTGGTGTCACGAACCCCGCTCCTCTGCCCCATCCCCGCTTCCTCGAGCACGCACACGCGCTCCCCTTCGTCCAGCTCACGCGCACGCTCTGCTTCACCGAGCACACACACGCACTCCGCGAGCGTACTCGCTCGCTTCCAGCTCCCTCGCTCCGCCCCCTCGAGCTTCTACGCTCGTTTTGCTCGCTCGAGCTTGCACGCTCGTTTTACTCCTACGAGCTCACATGCTCGTACACTACCCCCCCCCCTCGGGCTCACATGCCCACTTCTATCGCCAGAACATTATGTACACCTGCACTCGCGTCATCTGCACTCCTGTTCATTGTATACACCTGCACTCGTCCCTATCACCTGTCATTGTTTACACCTGCACTCGTCTCTATAAATATCACAGCACATTCGTCTCCCGCTGGTTGGTTATTGTGTTTAGTTTCCCGTGTCTTTGCCCCCCGCTAGTCTCGTCTAGTTTTGAACTCCTCTTGTTTACCCCTTAGCTTGCCAACTCTAGTGTTCCCCTAGCTCCCCTGTTTAGTGTTACTCGTTGTTTTGATTCTGATTACCCCGGCTTTGACCCCACGCCTTCCTCGACCTCTCTCTTTGGATTTGCCCCCCTTGTTTATATCTTGATTCCCCGGCTTTTGACCTAACGCTCACCCTGACCATTCTTCACTGGATTTGCCCTTTTTGTACTTTGCACGCTTTGTTATGTAATAAAGCTGTTTGTATTCGACATTGTGACTGTCTCTTCTTGTGCGGGTCACAACTGGATTGGTCAGGCTTTGATAATTTACTGCCTCTAGGTGACAGTTGACAGCTTCCCTCACTATTATGTAAGTGTTGTTGACGTGACAAAATCCCTTCTGCCACAAAGCAGACAGTTAATCAGTAATAAGCAACTGCTGGGATGATTTCAGAACACGCTTCAAGTGAAATATGTGCAAGTGGTTGGTCATTCATATGATAATGTGTAGATATAAGCATATTTGTAATGATGTTGGCAACAGGCAGACGAAGAGACAATGGTGTGAAGATGAACCCAAGTGCAGTTTATTATGAATTGTGAAGTCTAGAAACCCTAACCCTAAATGTGAACAAAACATAAACAAGAACTTGACCAAACTAAACTTGACATGACTTGGTTAGACTATAAAATAAAAACATAACTTGACTTGACACAAAACATCAAAGTTACATTCAAAATACCTGACAAAAGACATGATGGCTTAAATACAAGGACATGGTTAACAAGTAAACAAGACAACCAATCACAAGACTAAACTATAAACAAGACTAAATAAACTTAAACCAATGAAAAGACAATACTAATAACGAAGTAATCAACCAATGAACCAATGAAAACAAGACACATGAACAGGGGAAACACATGACAAGGTCAAATGAGGGAAAAGGGAATCACATGACTAGGGAACACATGACATAAAACAGGAACTAGATAAAAAAATAAATAAAAGACATGAAGACATGTCATATCCCCCCCTCTATGGGCGGCTCCCAATGCACCAAAACAAAATAACAGGGCTTGGGACATGGCCTGGTGAGACAGGGTGTGGAGCATAGGACAGGGAATAGCCAATGGAAAGTTGGGTCCCTGAGAGGCTTGAGGAGCGGAGCTGATGGGGATGATAAACAAAGCAGAGTCGGGGCCTGGACCGTGGAGCAGAGGCGGGCTTGGACCGTGGCTTGCTTGTAACATGGTATGGAGCAGTCTGGGGCTTGGCTGAGACATGGCATGGAGCAGACTGAAGCTTGACATGGCATGGAGCAGTCTGGGGCTTGTCCGCTTGCTCTAAGACCTCATGATGGTGTAGTGACTTACCTCAATCCGGGTGATGGAGGACGAATCTCAGTTGACTCCGCGTCTGAGACCGTCAATCCGCGAATCATATCACTTGGCTTGTTGAGAGCGTTACTGCTGAAACATGGTGCGTGTGAAGGCTTTACGCTATTCTCCGCGGCATCCATGCACAACTCACCATGCGTCCCACCGAGAGCGAACCACGTTCCCCCACGGTTACCACATGTAACGCTACCTTCCCTAGCAACCGGGCCAATTTGGTTGCTTAGGAGACCTGACTGGAGTCACTCAGCATGCCCTGGATTCGAACTCGCGACTCCAGGGGTGGTAGTCAGCGTCTTTACTCAGGCCCCCCACCACGCACGCAGGTTTTTTTTTTTATCACTCCGCCAGGAAACAAAGGCAACAAGTACTTTTAAGGATCAAATAATTACTGGATTTGCCAAAGTTTTCCAGGTTAAATGTATCCAAATCTTTATAAAGAAATACATTTTTTTCTTTCATGCACATTTTAGCTAGAGTTAAACAAATTTGGACAAAAAAATCGAATTGCGACAATTTTGAAAAATATAGCGACTGTGATATATATTTGAGCTGTGATATGATACATTTTAAAAACTGTAAGTTTTTATTTTAAACAAAATGAAATAATGTTTTAACCATTCTCTACTGCCGACCAAAAATACAGTTCTACAAAGAATATTCACACTTGACTTGAAGCACAGAGTAAACATCACAATCACATTGAATCTGTCAGCAATGTACATTTTTATTTTGTCCAGTTTGTGAAAGGGTCAGCAAAACTTTCATTATTATTTTATGAAAATATATATATATATTTTAAACCCAGTCAACTTGAATATTATTTTATTGTAATATCATAATTATTAATTAAATTTTCTTCTGGCATTTCTATGCAGTCCGGTTGAACCCTCAAGCCTTTGTTTTGGAGGCCAACTTAAGGAACTGACGTTTCTGTTGTTTAAAGATGAGTTGACAACAGGCTTTTAATGCAGTAAAATGCTCTCATCTCCCTTTCGGTCCCTAAAAACCCAGTGTCATGGGTTATTTTAGATTTGTATTTGTAGCAGCCAAACATATTTGAAATTTCGTAAATGTGCAATTAAAGTAAATCCTAGCTGCTTTAAATATAATGCACATAAGCACACAAACTCAGAGCACATCTGTCACTCAGGGCACCAGATAGATAGAATTTGTGTTTATCAAGTACAGAAACACTGTGAAACACTGACCCCGTTTACATGTATTTAAGAAAGCACTACACTCTACAGACAAAACAGCAGCGCATAAAAGTGCAGCACAGCAGGCAATTTAATTAAATTGGAGCCCTCACGGTTCGATTATCACACTGAGTCACACTGCGATTTTTAACCTTATATAAAAACCTTTATTTTGCACTGTCTAGCTTAACCGTGCAGAACTTTTCTAGTGGATTGTGCATTAAAATTTTTATTGCTGCACAGGTGCATTATCCAAAATTGTGAAATCAGGTGAATAGAAAGGATTGAATAGGACTGACACAGCAGATCCTAGCATTATAACTCACATTATTAGAGAAATGTAAATTAAATATTTATTATTTATGTTTGTTAGAACGTGTTTTACCTTTGTGTTGAACATTCACACTTATAACACATTAGCAGGTAATTTTAGGTAACGTTTGAACATGATTAATGTATTGCAACATTGGCACAAACCTTTTTTTTATTTATTTGATAACCAAACGCGATGCGATAAGATTCCAACGAGTAGCAATTTGTCTGTCCAGACTGCGTGTAATAATGTTGTGCATCAAAATACATTCATCAAGAGATTTAATGATCAATTATTATGTAAACTTAGGTTAAATTAAAGTTTGCCACAGTATGAGAAATTGTAGGCTGGTCCAAGCATCGGGCAAAGCACAATGTCCACATTCAATCTTCTCCATTCTGCCAGCACCTCATGAATATATTCCTACAAATTTAAAACAAGACAGTCAATCATTATTTATATTTCCCTCCATTTCCAACATGTATGCATTCATATGAACCACACACTAAAATTAGCCTACCTCAATTTTTGTATGTTGATTCCATAATTCTGGTATGGACCTTAAAAAAAGACAATTTCTATTATATAAATAAGCCATTAAAGTAATTGTTCACCCAAAATATGAAAATTAGATAGGTATTTTTTCTCATCCTCGTGTTGGAACACAAATGTGGAGCACAAAAATGTTAGGCAGAAATGTTACACTTTTCCATACAACAACTGTTCATAGTGTCAGAAAAAATAGCACCAGAATAGCACCAAGAATGTTGTCGATACTACTTGTGTGAAATATTCAGAGTCTTCTGAAGCCATACGGTAGCTTAGCGTGAGAAACAGACCAAAGTTTAAGCTGTTAACCTCCGCTGGAGCTCTCAAAACTAATTTGTGCTTTTTTAAATTAAAAGAAATGTACCTTTAAAAGTGTTGGGTTAGATTTTACATTATTAGCTGGGTTTCCATCCACTTATTTTTATGCAAATTATAAAATTTTCTTTTAAGGGTGAACTGTTCCTTTAAATACCAATATAATTTAACAGGATATAATGAAAAATAGTGGCAAAGGTACATCTACGTGGCTTACCCTACTCCACAAATTGCATCCATGCACGCAGACATCTGTGGATACTGTAAACAGAGTCTGGGTGCAGGTGCCAGAGCGTGCCCTGCCCCTGAGAAAGAATCCTCAGGGGGATTCGCCAGGGAGGGGCTGTTGCGAGGAGTACGAGGTCCGAGAACCAGGCCCGGGTGGGCCAATAGGGAGCCACTAGTGTGACTTGTTCCTCGTCCTCCCTGACCTTGCACAGCACCTGTGCAAGAAGGCTCACTGGGGGAAATGCGTACTTGCGCAGCCCCACAGGCCAGCTGTGATGCCAGTGTGTCTGCCTGAGGGGAGCCTCTGTTCGGGCATACCAGAGCGGGCAGCGGTTGGTCTCTCGGGAGGCAAACAGGTCTACCTGGGCCTTGCCGAACTGTTCCCAAATCAGCTGGATTGACTTGTGGTGAAGCCTCCACTCTCCGCTGGGCAAGCTTGTCTTTGATATCACATTGAGGTTGCCGGGGATGTGAGTGGCACGCAGCGACCTGAGGCTCCAAAGGAGGAGACGACGGGCAAGTCGCAACATATCCTTGGCGATTTATGTACACTACCACAGTGGTGCTGTCTGACCTGACTAGGGCATGTTTGTCCCGAACTAACGGGAGGAACTTCCGCAGGGCAAAGAAAACAGTCAGCAACTCTAGGTAATTGATATGCCAGCGCAGTGGGGCCCCTTTCCCACAGCCCGCAGCAGCGTGCACGTTGCACATGGTTGTCAAAACAATACTACGACAAATACACGCCGTAATCTAAGCTAAAGGCAGTCTAACGAAACAGTACAGCCATGGCCAAAGGTATTGGTAGTAGGGTTGCAACGGTTTGAGATTTTCACGGTATGATAACCGTCTCAGAAAATATCACGGTTTCACGGTATTACACAATTACTATTATCAGTGAAAACAGAAGGGTTATTTTATTTATCTATTTATTTTTGAGCAAACACTTTATTATAATTGAAACTTGAAACCATTTATTTTATTGAAGTATGTGTAAAAAAAAGTCTCCCTTTTGAAAATAAAATAAATAGAAAAATAAGAAAACTAACAGAACTATAAACATGATAAATAAATTGCATGTAACTATAACATGTTATATAACTAAAACATGTTCGTTTACATGTTAAATGAACTACTAAATGAAAAATAACATCAGCTGTGTGAGCTTTTGAAGTAGGCTAATGTCCTATACGGTTATTAAAAGTTAACATATACTGTAGGTGCGTGACAACACAGTCAGACTGCTCCTGTCTGTACCTTTATCTCAGTGCTTATCAACTGGTTTTGCTTCAGGAAACATTGGAAATCAAGTGTTGACCTGTCATAGATTAAACATAACCTGTATTTAATGTATCATGGGTTGTATTTCCATTTCCTTTCGTGGTTTTCTAGTACAAGGACATGCATCAAGTGACATTATTTTTGTTGTTGATGTCAAAAGGAAGTTTTCTCTCCCCCTTTTAAAAATTGAAGAGCATATTTACTTATATGGGCCCATTATTATCCCGTTTGTTAGGCTACCTATTAAATATTTATATTACACAAAAGGAAAGGCTCCTCATTACCATGGTTAGGTCAGTGTGCTAGTCTTAAATAATAGTAATAATAATAATAAATTACAGTATTTGTGAAAAATAAATACTAGCTGAAACAAATCTTGAAACTTTAACTACAACTGCCACTGTTGATATAAAATGAGGTCTAATAGATTCTACCTTTAGATTATTTCATATGAAACTATAACATTTTGTCAAAATATAACAGTTACTTTTACTCATGTAAAATCCTGAAACACATTTGTGAAGGTGATGGTGTGTATATATTTTTAATATTTTTGGCGCTCTTTTCCTCCTCAGTGCTGTTTGGCATGTCAGGGCTGCTACTGTTTGAGAGGTTCGAATTGACAATCTCCGTAACACTTTAAACTAGAAAAGTCTCGCTAGAATTGAAATTGGTCACAGTTTTGATGTCTGCGCTCCGCAATATCGAGGGAAGCTCAGTTGTTGAACGCGCGCGCCAGAGAGAAAAGCAGATAATTAGCGCGAGCTCTTTACACTCGCGAAAGTGCAGATGAGAAGTCTTTAGCTGTTTGCGAGATTATCATTACAGGTGAAACTCGAAAAATTAGAATATCGTGCAAAAGTTCATTAATTTCAGTAATTCAACTTAAAAGGTGAAACTAATATATTATATAGACTCATTACAAGCAAAGTAAGATATTTCAAGCCTTTATTTGATATAATTTTGATGATTATGGCTTACAGTTTATGAAAACCCCAAATTCAGAATCTCAGAAAATTTGAATATTACATGAAATCAATAAAACAAAAAGATTTTAAATACAGAAATGTCGGCCCTCTGAAAAGTATAATCATGCATATGTACTCAGTACTTGGTTTGGGCCCCTTTTGCATTAATTACTGCCTCAATGCGGCGTGGCATGGATGCTATCAGCCTGTGGCACTGCTGAGGTGTTATGGAAGACCAAGATGCTTCAATAGCGGCCTTCAGCTCTTCTGCATTGTTTGGTCTCATGTCTCTCATCTTTCTCTTGGCAATGCCCCATAGATTCTCTATGGGGTTCAGGTCAGGCGAGTTTGCTGGCCAATCAAGCACAGTAATACCATGGTCATTGAACCAGGTTTTGGTACTTTTGGCAGTGTGGGCAGGTGCCAAGTCCTGCTGGAAAATGAAGTCAGCATCTCCATAAAGCTTGTCTGCTGAAGGAAGCATGAAGTGCTCTAAAATGTCCCGGTAGACGGCTGCGTTGACTCTGGACTTAATAAAGCACAGTGGACCAACACCAGCCGATGACATGGCTCCCCAAACCAACACAGACTGTGGAAACTTCACAATGGACTTCAAGCATCTTGGATTGTGTGCCTCTCCTCTCTTTCTCCAGACTCTGGGACCTTGGTTTCCAAATGAGATGCAAAATTTGCTCTCATCAGAAAAGAGGACTTTGGACCACTGAGCAACAGACCAGTTCTTTTTTCTTTAGCCCAGGTAAGACGTTTGACATTTGAAGCCCATGTCCAGGACCCGTCTGTGTGTGGTGGCTCTTGATGCAGTAACTCCAGCCTCAGTCCACTCCTTGTGAAGCTCCCCACACATTTGAATGGCCTTTTCCTGACAATCCTCTCCAGGCTACGTTCATCCCTGCTGCTTGTGCACCTTTTTCTTCCACACTTTTCCCTTCCACATAACTTTCTATTAATGTGCTTTGATACAGCACTTTGAGAACATCCAACTTCTTTTGCAATTACCTTTTGAGGCTTTCCCTCCTTGTGGAGGGTGTCAATGATGGTTTTCTGCACAACTGTCAGGTCAGCAGTCTTCCCCATGATTGTGAATTCAACTGAACCAGACTGAGAGACCATTTAAAGGCTCAGGAACCCTTTGTAGGTGTTTAGCTGATTAGAGTGTGACACTTTGAGCCTACAATACTGAACCTTTTCACAATATTCTAATTTTCTGAGATTCTGAATTTGGGGTTTTCATAAGCTGTAAGACATAATCATCAAAATGATATCAAATAAAGGCTTGAAATATCTTACTTTTCTTGTAATGAGTCTATATAATATATTAGTTTCACCCTTTAAGTTGAATTACTGAAATTAATGAACTTTTGCACGATATTCTAATTTTTCGAGTTTCACCTGTAAATCACAGTCTGAAATAGTTGATCACTTGGGCGGCCGGTGGCCGCCGAAATATCTTCAATGGGAGAAGTTACCATGGCATTGTTGCCCTGCTGTCCGCGACCCAGTCCAGACCAGTTGAGAAACACTGCTTTAACTCACACACTCATGTCAGACCCCATCCCCTCGCTTCTCTCTGACATCTGCTGCATGTGTGTGTGGAGCAAGTTGATGAGTCTGCCAGACAGTCGAGAAGGAAAGGAGATGCGCACGCGCATGTGAGAATCTCCGTCCGGTTGCATTTATTTCTCAATACCGAAGACAAGCAAATGTACATGGTATGATAACTGTCAATTTTCAAACTGTGGTATACTGTGAAACCGGTATACCGCTGCAACCCTAATTGGCAGTGACATAAATTTTGTGTTTTGCAAAGTTTGCTGCTTCAGTATTTGTAGGTAATTTTTTCAAATGTTTCTATGGTATACTGGAAAACAATGATAAGCGTTTCATAAGTATTAAAGGCTTTTATTTGCAAAAACATTCAATTTATGCAAAGAGTCTATATTTACAGTGTTGACCCTTGTTCTTCATAACCTCTGCAATTCCCTCTGGTATGCTGGATATCAGCGTCTTGTCCGAATCCTGACTGATGGCGATCCATTCTTGCCTTATTAGTGTTCGGAGTTGATCACAATTTGTGGGCTTCTGCTTTTCCACTAACCTTTTGAGGATTGACCACAGGTTCTCTATGGGATTAAGATCCAGGGAGTTGCCTGGCCATGGATCCAAAATGTCAATGTAATGATCTCCGAGCCACTTCATTATCACTCTTGCCTTGTGACATGGTGCTCCATAATGCTTGAAAATGCACAGATAATCACCGAATTGCTCCAGGATTGTTGGGAGAAGTTGCTCTTGCAGGATGTTTTGATACCATGGCAATGTTTTTGGGCAGAATTGTGAGAGAGCCCACGCCCTTGGATGAAAAGCAACCCCACACATGGATGGTCTCAGGATGCTTCACTGTTGGCATGACACAGGACTCATGGTAGCGTTCACCTTTTCTACTCTATCGACTATCGATTTTCCAGATGTCCCAAACAGTCAGAAGGGGACTTCATTAGAGAAAATATCTTTGCACCAGTCTTCTGCTGTCCAATCCTTGTATTTCCTGCAGAATTTCAGTCTGTCCTTTATGTTTTTCTTGAAGAGAAGTGGCTTCTTTGCTGCCCTTCTTGACACCAGGCCATTGTCCAAAACTCTTCGCCTCACAGTGTGTGCAGATGCACTCACACCAGCCTGCTGCCGATATTGAGCAATATCATAGCTGACACCTCAGGAGGAGATGGTCCTGGCACTTGCTGGACACTCTGGGACGTCCTGAAGCCTTCTTCACTGCAGTTGAACATCTCTCCTTGAAGTTCTTGATGATCTAGTAAATGGCCATTTTGATGCAAAGCGATCATGGCTGCACATCTTTCTTTAGAGGAAACCGTTGCTAACAAGAACACAATGATTGGAAGCACTTCTTCCCTCCTTTTATAGCAATCAGTCTGCTCTTATAATCCAGTCAGAATTATAGAGTAATTTCACCTGACTAGTACTCATTCACACTCCTAGGTGATGCTGTTATGATTAGTGAAATTATGTTGGCTGGTCATTTTGTGCCAGGACCACAAAAACAGTGAAATTTGGGTTTTTGTGATAAAGTTAATTTTTTTGGCCAATGACGCTTTTTGCAATTAATTAAAATGCATCTGATCACTCCGCACAATAATCCAACAATGAACAGTGTGAATCAACATCACAATAACTGAAGCATAAAAATTTGCGAAACACAAAATTTGTGTCACTGCCAATACTTTTGACCACAGTAGTGTATGAATTTTTCTTTAGCCAGGCAGTGTATGTTATACAGTAGGGTTTGAATTCATATTGGCTTTTAAAAATACAATTTGATTCTGGAATTTGAACTGCATTTAATTTGAGGTAGGAAACTGGATGGCGAATAAAAATAAACATTTTGAATTCAAGGGAGTAAAATGGAATGAAATACAAAAAAGTATAGTGTAGCGTAGTTTAGTGTAGGTTAATTTCCCATGAAGTCTTTACAATGGAGCCAAACAAACTAAAGCATGTTTATTTTGTTGAATTTCTTTGAATTGTAATTAAATAAATTCCTCTTGATGTCACTCCATTTCGACATCCCATGGCCAATTCAATTTAAGTTCCAATAAAGCGCAATAGTGCCTGCCCACTTTTATAAGCCATTTTTAATTGGCTCTGGAACTATTTTTCCAATTCATTTTTTTCATTGGTGTTTCTCAAAATACTTTTAAAAAGACTTCTAAGCCATGACTCAAACAAACCATCTTCAAAGTGAATCACAGCATTTTAATAAGCACTTTATACTTTAATTCAAAGCAAAAAATCTTTTAAAATTGGACAAAAAGACAAAAAGTACAAGATGTCCTTAACGTTCATTGTAAGTTTAGAAACTATTTATTTTAAGTTTATTGCAAAATAATTAGGTATATACAAATATCATTATCAGTGTATACAAATAGTAATTTGAGAGTGTAGAGAGACAAACTCAACTGGATCATTCACAAATTTTGGTAATAAGACTGATGGCTTCAACAGAAGCATACACCATCCATTAACAACCTTGGAGCTCACAGTAGGACTGTCTGTCTTTTAAAGGTTTATCTTTAAAAAGTAATCTTTAAAAATCAATTCCCCTATGGTGAAAATTAATTCCGGAACCAAATTTGCACCTATTCAACATCCTGTGGGGCCAATTCAAATTCTTACTCAATAATTGAAAAACAGACAATTCTTAAAGGAATATTCCGGTTTCAATACAAGTTAAGCTCAATTGGCAGCATTTCTGGCATAATATTGATTACAACAAAATTTTAATTTGAATCCCTCCTTTTCTTTAAATAAAAAAGCAAAAATCCAGGTTAAAGTGAGGCACAATGGAAGTGAATGGGGGCCAATTTTTTAATGATAAAATTCTCACTTTTTCAAAATTATAGCCACAAGACATAAACAATGTGTGTGTAAACATGATTTTAGTGTGATAAAATCACTTAATAACCTTTTCTGTGTAAAGTTATAGCCAATTTTATAACTTCAGTACCATGACGATGTTATGTCTACAAACCCTAAATGACTGTAATAATTACAATTTAAACAACTATACAGCTCAAATAATACATGTGTTAACAGAAGAATTAATGCAAGTGCTTTAATACATTTCTAAGCTTCACGTTTCTGTTTAAACCCTCCAAAAATTTACCACATTCACTTCCTATGTAGGTGCCTCACTGTAACCTTGATTTTGCTTTAAAAAAACGAGTGACGAGTCGAAATACATTTTTGTGTTAATCAACATTATGCCACAAATGCTGTCGATTGAGCTTAAATTCTACTGAACCCAGAATATTCCTTTGAATTCAAAACGTTGCTCAACACCATTTACAAATATAGACTATGAGGAAAGTCTCTTTCTTAGAGAGGTAAACAAGGTGATAGTCAACTGACACCTCTCATAAATGTTTATTGGTTGAGGAGCTAAAGGTGTTTGGTATCATCCAAGTGTTTATGAGTAGTGTCAAAACATTTTGTTTTGCAAACTATATAAAGGTCAGGCTTGGTGTACACCTGATTTTACACAATGGCTGCATTTCATATAATCATGCAAAGCACTGAGAAAATCAAAAATAGCTGTTCATAAAATTATTAGAGTTGTAAAGCTATTTAGATGAAGGGCTTCTGCACATTATTGTAAAGGTCTATAGGACAGAGTTCAAGCTATTTCATCTGACCAAACTAATTTTAGAAACAGTACTATTTAATATTAGGTGTTTTCCCTTTGCCACGACTTGTTCCTTGGATAGAGAGTGGTTTCAAATAGTACCAAATAAATAGCAGCTTTGTGAAGCGAACAGGCAAATTCCAAGGAGAAATTTCCATATGATTATAACAGGTTAACATCCATATCATTTCACATATTTCCATCCAAAATGTACTGACTTTTATTTGGTCTGGCTTGTCAACGTACTGTTTGCCACATTAACTAAATTGGCAACTTTCACAGCCAAAGCTCCAGTAAATGAGCATGATTTTTTTCCATGACCATTGCAGTCATTCTTGATTTCTAGATAAGGATTTTTTTTTATAACCAATGCAACATTTTAGAGCTGTGCATAATTATTAAAATACATATTAACCATAGAAATGTCCATTCCTTGTCCACAACACTTTAAAAGGAATATTCCGGGTTCAATACTAGTTAAGCTCAATCGACAGCAAAAGAACAGAAAAAGCATATGCGAGCAAGGAGACCTACAAACCTGACTCAGTTACAGCAGTTCTGTCTGAAAATATGGGACAAAATTCATGCAACTTATTGTGAGAAGTTAAACAATTTAAAGACAATACTACCAAATACTAACAAATATGTAAACTATGTACAGATTTTGCCCTTATGGAAAGAAATTGGTACTTTTATTCACCAAAGTGGCATTCAACTGATCACATTGTAGTCAGCCAGGACAATAATAACGTGAAACTGTATTATTATTACAATTTGAAAAAAATGTCAGAACTTCTTAAGAGTTCTCATCATAAAAATCCTCCACGTGCAGCAATGACAGCTTTGCAGATCCTTGGCATTCTAACTGTCTGTTTGTAGAGACGCCCTCTGATGGGGAAAACACACGCATTATGTGTTCATCTAATTTTCTTTTTTTATTATTTGGATCTCACAGTTGCAACAAGATGGGACATACAATAACACTCAAAGAAATGTTAAATTTTAAAAAAATAAATCTAATTTTAACCGCTCCTTCAGACACTATTTTTATGCTTTCCAACAACTGCCGAACAGCAAGCACAGAATGGAATATCATAGACAGCATAGAATATGTGATTGTTATACAAAATGTCATTCAAAAGAAATTTGAATAAAAACAATAGTCCCAAATAGTATCCAAAGAAAAACAGTAGAATAAAAAAATATACAGTTGGGAAATTATAAAACTACAAATTGCTTTTCTGTTTTCACTCCATTTTAAAATCATCATGGTGTAAGAAATGAATATTTTAAATAAAAAAAATCTCATAAATAAATATAAAAAAATATTACAAAAAAGAAAGTTGTATACTCGTACTGTATACTTTTTTTCATGGCCCACGTCAACAGAGGGCAGTAAAGCGTTTAAAATGGTATGCTTACCAATGCGGTCGTATCTAGAAGGGATCCCTCTTTCGTCAATCTCGCGAGATTCTACAATTCTACAGATTATATATGGCATGTGAAGTCGGCACAGCAACATTGATCGTTAGTAAAGCATTATTTTAAATAGTCTGTTTTGATAAATAGTCATTTCCGATGATCAATTCACGCTTTAATATATATATATATATATTAGAGCGTGAATTGTATTTATATATATTTATTTTCACATAATAAATTTGATAACTTCATCTATATTTGTGCTACTGTTGGTCATTGTATGTCAGTGGAGAACTACATCAATCAGCGGCAATAGTTGGAATCTTACTGCGTGGTTTAGAGGTACAGAAATTGTTGCATAAGAGGTTTAGGGTTCAAACCCACCCATATGCATTGTTATATTTTAATTACAAATAATAAACAAAGATTGCATCCGCACCTCAGTGGGTGTATATCCTGAGTGGGGACACATTTGTATGCATTTTTCTATGGGATTTTACTGGAAAAGAGCGCAAACCACTTAACTCGCAGCAAAGCGAAGCGCTCGTCGCCCATTATCGATAGCAGGCTACACTGGGGAACATATGTTGCTATCTTATTAATACCATGTAATTAACGCTTATGTTGTTTAAAATTAATAGCTCATGAGCATTCCTTATTTATTTTGCACTTTTGCATTATTACATCTTGAACTGATCTTTAACTTTATGGGTCATTCTTCTGACAGACATACTTGATGAACGTAGTTACACATACTTAGACTATTACAGATTGCGAATGTGCGAGAATTTGACGAAAGAGGCTCACTTCTAGACACGACCTTGAGAATGGGCGGCAAGTGCTTCTCGTTGAAGCGAGTTCCGCAGCTCGCACTCTTTTAAGGTCGAGATATAATTAATATATCTCATGACTGACAGTAGCACAAATAAAGATGAAGTTATCAAATTTATTATGTGAAATATTTATTTTAGAGTTTGAATTGATCATCAAGAATGACTATTTATCAAAATAGACTATTTAAAATAATATTTTACTAGCGTTCATCGTTGCTGTGCGATTTAAAACGCCTTGTATAATCTGTAGAACTGTAGAATCTCGCGAGATTGACGAAAAGGGGACACGACCACTGATAGACTCGCTAGTGCTTCTTGGCTGCATGGCTGGGCATTCCCATTTTTCCCCTTTCATTTAAATAGAAGTGGCCCGTCTCTGCAAATCTTCTCTGGCAGTAAAGCTGTAATACAAATGCAATGCCTTCCAATGCTTTCTCCATAATATTCCGTATAATTCAGTATTATAACATATAGGCAACGCTATACATATATTGATGCGGGCAGAACATGACACGCTTTCATTTACCGCTCAGGTGGACCAAACACTGTGAACCGGAAGTTTGTCGAAGTGGACAGTCTCCATTGCATGAACATCTTTAACAACTTCCGGAAAGTGTCACGCTGTCCTCCAGCGGCGCTTGTCTCAGTGGATAGTGGGCTATTTCAGGAAAACTAGGCTGAAATCATGGTTTTTGAGGACAAAATGATCATGAACGGAGAGCCAGACGAGGTATAATTGCATATTAAACCTTGCTAAGAAGTTTAAATGTGATTTAAGGAAAGTAGCCGCTTTACCTCGAAATGTTTATGGTTAATGAGGCCAAACCCAATCCATAGGTTCAACGTTGACGCTTATACAAACTGTTGGATAATATGCTTTTATTTTTGCGTGTGTGTAAACACTCATATCCTATATATCCACTCATATATATATGCTGTGTTCTGTTTAGGATGAGGAGGAAGAAGAAGAAGAGGAAGATATGGTGGTATGTGTCTGATATGTTTTACGACACAGCTTGTCGTTGTGCATGTTTTGAGGACTATAACTATTGTGCCCTTGATCAAGACACTCACTTTTAGGTTTTGTCCTGACTGACCCTGTAGTCAGTGTACTTAAATTATTATTAATACTTCATAAATACAACTTTATGGGCAAATTTATGTTAATCATGTTAATACCAACTGTATGTACATGTAGGTATTCATGAGTGCATTAAGGATTATCATATATATTAATTATACAGTTTTGAAAATCATCCAGTCTGGACCCAATAAAAAAAAAAAAAAAAAAATATATATATATATTTATTTTATATATATATTTATTTATATATATATATATATATATAATATATATATATATATATATATATATATATATATATATATATATATATATATATATATTTTTTTATATATATTTATTTTATATATATATATATATTTATTTTATATATATATATATATATATATATATATATATACACATATATATACACCTAATATTATACAGGTCCCCCTCGTGCTATTCTTCTGTACGGAGTGGTTATCGGAGTTACTGTAGACTTTGTCAGTTCGAACCAGTCTGGTCATTCTCTGTTGAACTCATCAACAAGGCATTTCCGTACACAGAACTGCCACTCACTGGATGCTTTTTGTTTTTGGCACCATTCTGAGTACATTCTAGAGTAGGGCTGCAACTAACTATTATTTTGATAGTTGATTAATCTAACGATTACTAGAGTGATTAATCAACTATTCTGCTATTATTGCAATGATTAATCAATAGCTCTTAACCGATTATTCAGCTTGCGCCCAGACTTAAAGGTTGTATTAAACGTGCTTACTAACAATAAAGAGGACACAATCTTCTTTTAAAAATACCTTTAAATAACATTCAATGAATTAAAGGGAAGAATTTAATTCAGTAAAGAAATTCACGGCAACAAATCCTATTGTTATCAAGTGTTTTTGTCTTGTTTATCAAAAATCCTTAAAATAAGATACATTTACTTGAGAATAACATATAATATATTTAGACTTGCTTTAAGAGAATGAACACTTTTGGTGGGTACTAAGCACTGCATACCAGGAACACCCCACATGACCTGCCATTTTGGAGATGCTCTGACCCAGTCATCTAGCCATCACAATTTAGCCATTGTCAGAGTCACTTAGATCTTACACTTGCCCATTTTTCCTGCTTCCAACTCATGAAATTCAAGAACTGACTATTCACTTGCTGCCTAATATATCCCTCCCCTTGACAGGTGCCATTGTAACGAGATAATAATTTTAATGAGATAATAAATGTTATTCGCTTCACCTGTCAATGGTTTTAATGTTGTGGCTGATCAGTGTACACTCACCTAAAGGATTATTAGGAACACCATACTAATACTGTTGTTGACCCCCTTTCGCCTTCAGAACTGCCTTAATTCTATGTGGCATTGATTCAACAAGGTGCTGAAAGCATTCTTTAGAAATGTTGGCCCATATTGATAGGATAGCATCTTGCAGTTGATGGAGATTTGTGGGATGCACATCCAGGGCACGAAGCTCTCGTTCCACCACATCCCAAAGATGCTCTATTGGGTTTAGATCTGGTGACTGTGGGGGCCATTTTAGTACAGTGAACTCATTGTCATGTTCAAGAAACCAATTTGAAATGATTCCAGCTTTGTGACATGGTGCATTATCCTGCTGGAAGTAGCCATCAGAGGATGGTACATGGTGGCCATAAAGGGATGGACATGGTCAGAAACAATGCTCAGGTAGGCCGTGGCATTTAAACGATGCCCAATTGGCACTAAGGGGCCTAAAGTGTGCCAAGAAAACATCCCCCACACAATTACACCACCACCACCAGCAGCCTGCACAGTGGTAACAAGGCATGATGGATCCATGTTCTCATTCTGTTTACGCCAAATTCTGACTCTACCATCTGAATGTCTCAACAGAAATCGAGACTCATCAGACCAGGCAACATTTTTCCAGTCTTCAACTGTCCAATTTTGGTGAGCTCTTGCAAATTGTAGCCTCTTTTTCCTATTTGTAGTGGAGATGAGTGGTACCAGGTGGGGTCTTCTGCTGTTGTAGCCCATCCGCCTCAAGGTTGTGCGTGTTGTGGCTTCACAAATGCTTGCTGCATACCTCGGTTGTAACGAGTGGTTATTTCAGGCAAAGTTGCTCTTCTATCAGCTTGAATCAGTCGGCCCATTCTTCTCTGACCTCTAGCATCAACAAGGCATTTTCTCCCACAGGACTGCCGCATACTGGATGTTTTTCCCTTTTCACACCGTTCTTTGTAAACCCTAGAAATGGTTGTGCGTGAAAATCCCAGTAACTGAGCAGATTGTGAAATACTCAGACCGGCCCGTCTGGCACCAACAACCATGCCACGCTCAAAATTGCTTAAATCACCTTTCTTTCCCATTCTGACATTCAGTTTGGAGTTCAGGAGATTGTCTTGACCAGGACCACACCCCTAAATGCATTGAAGCAACTGCCATGTGATTGGTTGATTAGATAATTGCATTAATGAGAAATTGAACAGGTGTTCCTAATAATCCTTTAGGTGAGTGTATGTGTGTGTGTGTGTGTGTGTGTGTGTGTATATATATATATATATATATATATATATATATTAGTATTCATATATATGTGTGTGTGTGTGTGTATACTGTGTATATGTGTGTATGTTTTTACTGTACAGTAATGAGAGTTTGAGTGGAAAATTGGCTCATGTCATGAAACAAAAATGTACAAAGCTAGAAACATTAATAATCCAAAAATGGCTTTATTTTAATTCATCCAAAATATAATTTCTTTTGATTTTGGGTTGAAATATAATTCATATTATAAGTGAGTAGTAGTACTCATTTAGCAGTAATTTCTGGAAATGTAAGAATTTCAGGTAAAGTTACATAGAAAGAAGTGCAATAAATAATATACAACAAAAATAAAAAGTGAATAAATGGTGCAAAAAGTGCAATATTCTTGTGCAGTGCAATGAGAGAATTAATCTTGTGTAGTAATGTTGTTTCACATGTAGGACCCTTTAGAGACCGTGAGGCAGAAGTGCGAGCAGTCGGAGCATTGCCTTCATGCCCGCGAGCGGCTCGAGGCTTGTGAGTCACGGGTGGGCTCACGTTCAGAGACAGCTGAAGATTGCACAGAGGAGCTCTTTGACTTCCTGCACGCTCGCGACCACTGTGTGAGTGATGGTGCTTGTAAGCCTAGTGGTTAAATCGAAGGCTGGTAACTAAAAGGTTATAGGTTTAAAACCCACAAGGGGGGGTTTAACAAGACTGTTAACCTCAGGTCGGGTGCATTTTAACACTTCATATAGCACTCATACAATACAAGGGCATCTCAAGAAAAAATACTTAAAGGAATATTTCACCCAAAAATGGAAATTTTTCTGACCTGTACACAGTTATAATTTTTTTCTGTGGAATAAAAAAAGAGCATTTAAGTTAACACGGGGACAAAAATAACACCACAAAAGTAGTCAGTACAACTTGACAGATGTATTCAAGTCTTCTGAAACCAAACATTTGATTTGACTGAAATTCTTTATTTGTTTTGAGTGGGCTTGGGAAACCAAGAACTAGTTCCAATTTTGAAATATACCAATACTATTTGATTTTTATGATT
This sequence comes from Xyrauchen texanus, assembly GCF_025860055.1. NCBI lineage: Eukaryota > Metazoa > Chordata > Actinopteri > Cypriniformes > Catostomidae > Xyrauchen > Xyrauchen texanus. The sequence continues at coordinate 4,431,775 of NC_068288.1, read as the reverse complement.
TTTAGTTCTGTTCATGGTTTTTGAATGAGCATGTTCCACCAATTCGGACAGAGCACAGTATTAAAATATTCTGACAGTGTTTTCTGCTGCACTATTCAGTGGCAGCACTGCCCCCACTGAATCTACAGCGTAAAACAATGTAGTTCAATTCCCAAACGAAAGACTCTTGTAAGCCGGTTCTTTTGAATCTATTGCGTGAAACATACAGCACAACTTTGTGTTGTCTAATCCCTGAACAAATGACTCTTTTGAGCCTGTTTTTCGAATCTATAGCACGAAACATACAATGTGACCACTGCAGTCCGATTCAGGAAGGGATGATTCTTTTGAATTTACATTACTACAAATGTAGTCCTATTACTAAATGAATGACTCTTGTAAGCTGGTTCTTTTGAATCTACAGCACTACAAGTGTAGTCTGATTCCTAAATGAATGACTTTTATGAGCAGATTCTTTTGAAACAATTGCATGAACAGCGCAACCAGTGTAGTCCAATTTCCGGACTAATGACTTATGAGCTGGTTATTTTTAATAAATCAAAAACACTTCAGTCTGAGATGTTACTTTATTTACCTCACTGACAAGTAATGAAAGTAAATAATTACAGAATTTTCATTTTTGGGTAAACTACTCCTTTAAAGGAATGTTCCTTGTTCAATAAGTTAAGTTCAATTGACAGCATGTGTGACATAATATTTATTAACACAAAAATGTATTTAAAATCAAGATTATAGTGAGGCACTTACAATGGAAGTGAAAGGGCCCAATTTTTGGAGGGTTCAAAGGCATGAATGTGAATCTTATCATTTTATTAAAAATCATCTGGTAAAACTTGTGTATGATTTGTGCTGTGAAGTTGTTTAAATTGTCATTTTAGGGTTTTTTGACAATACATTTTCATGGCAGCAAAGTTGTAAAATTGTCTATAACTTTAAACAGAAAATGTTAGTAAGTTATTTTATCAAAGTAAAATCATGTTTATACACACATTGTTTGTCTTGTGGCTATACTTTTGAAAAAGTGAGTATTTTGACATTCTAAACTTGGCCCCCATCCACTTCCGTTATAACTTGTCACCTCAAATTTAATTTTTATTTTTTTTAAGAAAAGGAGGGGCAAGTCAAAATATTTTTTTGGAATCAACATTATGCCACAATTGCTGTATAATTAAGCTTAACTTGTATTGACATTGGAATAGTCCTTTAAATATTCATACTTGGAAAAAAAAAAATGTGATAAGTGGTTAACATCTTTATCATTTTGTTTTCTTCAGGTGGCCCACAAAGTCTTCCAATCAATCAAATAAATGGAAATCTTCAATGCTGTTCATCATAGATGATGTCTGCCAATAAAAAAATACAGTGCTCTATTATTTAAATGTGATTTAGATTCCATAATTCACTGTAACCAATAGGTTGTTCAACTTGTCCATTTTTCCAAATTGTTAATGAGTATGTAACTGTACTGTTTTAATCTCTTGTGTGAAATAACTGATAACGTATCCTCTGTTGGGGAGATCAATAAAGAGGTGTTGTCAGCACAGAATTTGCACTTATTGTTAAATATCAATGGGGAAAAAAAAACTAAAGAATTCTGCTGTAATTTCAAGATTTATTAGCCATAAGTTAGTTAAACTTATTTCAGTGTGCAAGAGGAACACAGCAGCAAAGCATTAAAATAGTATACTAATCCATTATTAGTCTATTATACTAAAAGGCAACACATTTAATTAAAAACATTATTGCAATTGGAATAATGTACATGTCAGTTGACAATGTTTAGATAATCTTGCAATATGTATTATTAAGATATGTATTTTTTTAATTGGCATGCAACATGTCCTACTGTACAGTTTTATCACCGCCCGGAAGTTAAGAGTCAACATGCCCGTTTCTTTCGTAGTAATAGAAAAGAAGCGGTTAGAAGACCTGAGTAGGCGGTGTTTAGCGATCCGGAAGTTATCTCTAATTGGTCGAGCAACATAGCAGTCATGACCGTGATGAGACAACGATTTACAATAAAAATCAGATTTACACAACACAATTTACATATCTAATATGCACATGCAAATAAAAATATACAATGTACAGAATACAATACACACAATATAGAACACGCAGCATAAATTAAAAATAATATATATAAAATATGTAGGACGTATATTTGTGGTTATGAAAAAATAACTAAAATGTATGTTCTTAGAATGTTAGGGGAACGTTCTGTGTTTGCTTGGGCGTGTCTAAATGATATTTGAGAAAATGCTCACTTCAACGGCTTTTACAATTATAATACTACCCTTATTTAGGTGTAAATTAATTGTCCTTACTGCTGATGAAGCGCGATGGGAAAAAGGTGCAAGGCGTTGTTGTAATTTTTAAGAAACTGATGTAATTGTAAAGTGTATTTCAATTTATAATAATGAAATGTAGCATGATTGTGATGTATTGTGTATGTGATTTATTTATTTAATCACATTTAAATATCATATATATATATATATATATTTAATTGACTAAAAAACATATTTGAAATTTTTTAAATTGACATTAAAAACGATATATAAAAATAAAAATCTGAAAGCATTACAAACTATGCAACTGTTGCACTATGTACAATGTTTTCTATAATATTATTTGTGATGCTACACTTTCATTTTCATATAATCCTTTTCCATATACCCATGACATGTTAATTTTATTGCAATGTTTTTTAAATTGTTACATGTACTCTTTTTTTTTTATGGAGGACGAGTACACTTTGAATTGTCCTTTTAAAAAAAGAAGCTGGCTTAGTACATTTTTCATGGTACATGCACATTTATTTTTTATAGTGCTGGCCACTAGATAATAAAAAAAAAAAGTCAGTTTATAAAGATTTATGGGGAAATTTCCAGTTCTATGTGAGGTGCAAATTCTTGATATTAATATAAGAAACGATTATTCTGTAAAGTGCAGAAATACATATCCAATGAGACAAAAAGCGTGTTGAGATTTCATTACGACTCATAGGAAAATTGGCTTTGTGAGCCGCCAAGCGCCCTCTAGAGGAAGAAATAGTTTTTTGACGCCAGTGGCTCCTCCCAACGAGTTCAGAAGCACATGAGGACATGATCACGGGGAAACAAACACAGACAGAGGGGTAAAAATTAAAAAAGAGGGGTTATTTCAGCCGTCTCCAGTGTAAAAATGGAAGTTTCACATGGAAGTTCAACGCTGGTGCAAATGTGCATCGCAAAGGTTGCTCAAAACATGGATATCGTGGCGAGAAAGGTTTTGGGTAGGTTTTTAAAATAGCAAGAAGCAGTTCTTGCTAACCAAGAGTGTTTTACTTATAAACATTATTTAATGTAATGGCATGAATGGAGTTTGGTATTAATAATAATATTCTTCTCCCCAACTTTGCTTATCTAGATCTGCCTGTCTCGCTCTTAAAAGAGTTACTGCCACATCTAAACATTTATTATCTGGATAAGATTGAAACAACTGCTGTCACCAAAGGTAAGGATACATATATTAACACTTACTCAATCTACATTGTCAACAATATACACATTTACCAGAGAATATTTAGCCCGAGACAGAATACTTTTATTAAATTGAATGAGAAAAATCGAAATTTCCAAAATGGAGGATGTATAAAATTAAGTCCCGCCTTAAAGGTGCATTCAGTAATTCTAATCCAATATATATATATTTTTTTAATTCTGCAAATATCTCCTCACAGTCTGCTAGCTGTCCGTTCTGTGGGTGGGCTGAAAAATCTAGTAATTGTACACAGCCCTGGCTCTGTAAATGGGACAAAAACAAATTCTTCTTCTTCTTCTTCTTCTTCGTTTTATGGCCGTTCACTCCTTTGGAGTATTACCGCCACCTACTGTATACTTTGCGCACATGAGTAATGGATCTGATTTAAAAAAAAAAAAAAAAAAACTTTTACCATCCCAGAGTATCAGAGCCCGAGCTTCAGCTGACGCTGCGTGTTCAGCTCCTCCAGCTTCCACACTGAGCTCCTCAATCTCCAGGATGATCTGAGCTTGCTCTTCCTCCTCAGGCTCTAGATCCTGTGATCTAGACCTGTAAGCTCTAAAAATGTTATCACGTCCTTAAACCTCTGTCTATCACTCAAACCCTTTCCCAATAGGTCCATGATACTCACTGGCCTGTTCTTTATATTACTAAAAAGACCACTACGCTGTTCTTCATATTTACTACAGTTAAAAAACACATGTTCTACTGTTTCAATAATACCACATTCATCACACATACCATTTCCATGCTTTCCCATTAATGCCAGTGTTGATTTTAACCCTGTATGACCCGTCCTTAGTCTAGAAATCATTACCTCTTCCTTTCTATGTCTTCCATAGCACGATCCTTTTTTTCCCTACTGATTTTACAATACTATAATACCACCTACCTGTACTGCTACTTTCCCATCTTTGTTGCCATAATCTTATTATTTCTCTATTAATTATTGATCTAACTTCATTTCTTCCTAAAGGTATCTTAATATCTACCAAGTCTTTCCTTAACGCTTCTTTTGCTAATTTATCCATAATTTCATTTCCTACTATCCCAATATGTGCGGCACCCAACAAAAGTATACAATTATACCCTCTATGTTCAGCCTATATAATAATGTATAAATTTCTACTATCAGGTCTTCTCTGTCAGTTTTTGTTGACAATATACTTTTAAGTGCTGATGCAGAATCTGAGCAAATTGCAGTCGCCATCCTATTTGGCTTAGTCTGCTCTAACCACTGCAGTCCTACTATTACAGCTGTTAGTTCTGCTGAATATACAGACATTTTATCACTCAACCTTAAACTTATTTTTGTCTCAAATTTTGAAATATATACTCCTACTCCAACTTTTTGTTCGACTGGGTCTTTAGATCCATCTGTATAGATCTGTATACAAGAATAAAAATGTTCTCTCATAAAACCATTGATTTCATAACTATTAGTATATCTTCCTTCTGCTTTCTCCCGATCCTCCAGCAATCTCATTTCAACATTAGGTTCAGGAATATTCCACATTGATACCCCTTTTAATGGCATATTGGGACAAATAACTACATTTTCCAGACCACATTCCTTAACCCATTGTTTATACTTCCATCCAAAACTATTCCCATTATTCTTCTTATATTCCCAACAGTCATTTAAAATTGCTTGTGTACAATGACTCTTATTACAACCCTGCAAATTAACCCAGTACATCATTGTAAGCTTTTCCCTTCTTAAATCTAGTGGCATCTCCCCCATTTCAACCCTGATGGCATCTAGAGGGGTTGATCTTATTGCTCCACAACAGATTCTAAGTGCCCTAGCCTGTACGTTGTCCAACTTCTTTAGCTCTGATTTTGCTGCACCACCATACACTGCACACCCATAATCTAAACTAGACCGTATTAAGGCTTGATATACATGTAGTAGTCGCTTTTCCTTGCTCCCCACTCATATTTGGCTATTGAAGTCATGCAATTTATTACTCTTTTGCACTTGTTCTCAATTTTCTTAATATGTCTATTCCATGTTAATTTTCCATCAAATATTAGTCCAAGGTATTTAAATTCTGTCACTCTTTCTAATAATTGACCATATAATTCCAAAGTCAATTGTTCCATTTTTCTTTTCTTAGTAAAAACCATATATTGGGTCTTTAATACTGAAAATTTTAGACCCCATTCCACTGACCACCTTTCAACTTCGTTTATTGATTCTTGTATTCCTTTGACTACATTCCCTAAGTTCCTACCTCTTTTCCACACTGCACCATCATCTGCATACAGTGCCTTCCCTATACTTGGTTTAACTCTTTCATAAATATCATTAATCATTATGTTAAATAAAATTGGACTGATTACACTTCCTTGAGGAGTCCCATTTAGAATATCATGCATTGTTGAGATTTCTTCCCCTATCCTAACCTGAAATGTACGTTTAAACAAGAAATCCAATATCCAGTTGTACATTCTCCCCCCTACTCCGATTTTATCTAGCTTAATTAATAGTCCCTCCCTCCATAAAGTGTCATATGCCTTTTCAATATCGAAGAAAACAGCAACAAGAAATTCTTTCATTGTTAAAGCTTTTTTAACCTCACTTTCGAATAATAACAAAGCATCCATTGTAGATCTTTTCCTCCTAAACCCACTTTGGGCTGATGACAAAATCTCATTTTTCTCCAAAAAATAATTGAATCTTCTTACTATCATTTTTTCTATCACCTTACATAATGTAGATGTAAGAGCAATTGGCCTATAACTACTAGATTTTGTTGCATCTTTACCTGGTTTTGCTACTGGTATCACTATTGCATTTTTCCACTCTTTGGGTAAGGTGCCTTCACTCCATATCTGGTTATACACATCCAGTATTACTTTAATGGCTACATCCGGTAAGTTTTTTAACATACTATAGCTTATCATGTCTCTCCCTGGTGTTGTATCCTTTGAATTACTAATAGCAATTTTTAGCTCAAAGAGATTAAAATCATCATCCATGTTACTATCAATTTCTTGTTTTTTCTTACAAACATTCTCATACATTTTATTTAACTCTTGTCTTCTTTTTAAAAACGCATCACTCAAGTTTTCAATACTATGGAACAAAAACAAATTGGATTAGACCAATCCACATAACACTACTCCAGCCAATCAGCAACAGGGGGTGGTTCTTGCGCGTGCACAGGATGGTGGGTGGGGCAGAGCCAGAAGGAAATGAATTAGAAGAGCAAGGGCAAATCTGGCTGATGCAAACTTTCTAAACTCCAAGGAAGACAAACGGCTGAGAAACAGATCAAGAGAAAAAGGTCAGATGAATATAAACAAAACAAACACATTTTAAAAAATTACAAGTCGAGGGCTAGGAGCAGCATCAACATCGGTGTTCCACTTCACTTTTAACATCCACTTGCTAACTCCCCTAAGCACTTCCCTTTGGGGGAATCCCCACTGCCATTTTTTAAGTCTGTTGAGCAAGGGAAGTTTCTGTTGACAAACCCTCAAACTAGGGATGCACCGAAATTAAAATTCTGGACCGAAACCGAAAATCCAGGATGCACTTGGCCGAAAACCGAAACTTAGGACCTACTTTTTTTTTTTACCTATTTTTTTGGTGTATAATTGTATTAATATTATACTTTTTCAATAATTTCATGAATTTAATGAATCTGAATTGAAAAACTACAAACCAATAAAATAAATCACACTTTTATTGAAAGTAACACACCAATATTGGACAAAAAATATATGAAAACATTATTAAATATTATTATTCATTCAGTTCTGTAAAAATCAAATTTTACAGATTTTATTAACAATTATCCAAATAATGTAAAGTTTTAGAAAACTATTTTATGCAAAACAACAGTCAAGTAATGAACTTAGCTAGCATCTTTGAAAAAGTTTAAATATGCAACAGTAATTTTAATTGAAACAAAAAGGCAGAACACAGAATGGCAGAGAGCCACTATTCCACTAATCTATATTTAACTATAATATATGTATAGATCAGTGCTCTATTCTGTTTATGTAAACATATGTACACTTTAAGTGAACATTATTGTGCAAAACAACAGTGCAAAACAGCAGTAATTGAACTAAATCCAACCTCTACTGTAAACGACAGCTGTATCCTCAAGTGAAGAACAAGTGTAATGTAATTGCTATACACATCAAATTGGACCGCTTTCTATTTAACTACAAGTGACAGGTTTCTCTTCAAGAACAAAAGTTGCTAAACTTTCTGACAGTCTCTCCTGTCAGAAAGCTCATCAAGAACATGAGATTCTGCACAGAACAGTCTCTCACTCTCTGTGCTAGTGCTTGGGCAGATAAATACCTGTGCGCAATCCGCGCAAGCAAAGGAAAGCGGTCTTTGTTTATGCGACCGTAGTCAAGGGGATTGTCGCTTCTGGCGTAGTTCAGCTAGATACGTCTCAAGTTGTGGTGTAGCAGCGCTAGTTGTGGCACTGCTGTGGATCGGGGCGCTTTCCTGTAGAATCTCTTGCTGTACTCTGTGTATATATAAATCTTGAAAGTTCTGCTGAACAAACACTGCAGATCGCAAATGTGATGTCCTTATCAGAAACTTTGAAGAATTTCCACACCGCTGACATGATCGGCCTTTGTTTGGTAGCGCCGTGATAAAGGCTAGATCGATCCAGAGTGAAATCAGAGCACTGAGGGGCGGGGCGAGGAGGTATATATTTTCGGCTCATATTTTCGGCCTTTTCTCTCTTTCGGCCAAAAACCGAAAGTGCCATTTTCGCCCGAAAATTTTCGGCGGCCGAAATTTCGGTGCATCCCTAACTCAAACCCCTCGATTTTGAACGAGGGAGTGAGCGAGCATACTCTAATGTACACTTCAGGCAGCTCTATATTTACATTTACATTTATGCATTTGGTAGACGCTTTTATCCAAAGCGACTTACAGAGCCCTTATTACAGGGACAATCCCCCTGGAGCAACCTGGTCTCAAGGACACAATGGTGGTGGCTGTGGGGATCAAACCAGCGATCTTATGATTACCAGTTTACCAGTTGTGCTTTAGACCACTACACCGCCACCACTCTATATCCCACAATGCAACTCTATTGTGACGTGACAGCAGATTACACTTCATAAACTCTACCCCCACACAACTCTAATGTATGATGGAAGTGAAGTTAGGTCAATTAAGCAGTTTAGAAAAGTTATATTTAGATTTAACTGCATAATACTACCTTGTACTGTTTATACAGTTATAACCCATGTATACTTTGTTATTTTTGTTTGTGTAAATCTGTAAAAATGTAATTTACGAGATTTATACATAAGCCTCTGAAATCAATCTCTGGAAAAATAGTTTTCTCATGTGCAAAAATCACTAAATAATTCCACAAATTGACATCAGTCTTCAACATGCTCCAAGTGATCAAGGGTTCCAGTTAAACACATTGGACATCTTCCGACAGTAGTGGACACTCGTGCAACGTAAGCAGTGAAGTACAACCGAGTCCATGAGATGGAGTGAAGTTTGCCAGGGAAGGGGATACATACTGTATTTGAAATGGAATGCAGCCATGCATGTTAAGATGAGCGGAAAAAGAAATAGATCCCATCATGCACAAGTATTTGCTAATAGAGCCTAATCTTTTATTTCACTTTGAAGCATGTTATTATTGTTCATGTTCATGGTAACCAAATAATAATATCCCTATTTTTTTAAAATGTTAGAATCAATGTTTTTGTGAGAGGATTGATACGACATCAGTATCGAAAGTATCGATATTTTAGGATCGATCCGCCCATCCCAACTAGAAAGCAACCTATGCGAATGAAGCCGGCGTTTATACTACGCTTGATGTCGTTTCAAAATGAGGTTGTTGAGGGTGATGTCACAGTGTTTAACATACTGCTCCAGACACACGTAAAGCCAATAGAGTGCAACAGTCTGGTTCTGGAAGTAAAAATCCCATTAATTTATCCCATAGACTAATTGATTTTCAATGATAACTTATAAACCTTTTAAAACAAACCTACCATATGCTCAGAGGTTGTTCATCTATGGTGTATGCTTCCATTGAAGCCATCCGTCTGCATTATCTCAACTTTATTGTTTAAAAATCATGTTTGATATCGTAATTCATGGTAAACAACCATGTTTATAGAAGACCTTTCTATTTTTCCAGCAATTGCATTAGCCCCATCTTCCTCTGTATCCAAATTAATTAATCGAGCTTTATAAAATTTTATTTGGAAGAACAAATCTCATTTTATCAAGAAAACTGATATGGTTTAGTCATATGACAAAGGTGGCTTAAATTTAAGTGTTATAAGTGTTTGCTTAAAAAAAAAAAATCTTGTGATCCACCTCTGGTTGGTTTGGTTCATGGCTCACAACTCTTTTATGAAGGATTTTATTAAAAGTCTATGGAAGAAATGAATGGGGATAATGCTTCCAAAACCAGACGGCTGAAAAAGTGGGCGGTCACTGTTGCGCTCTATAATGCAGGTTTTTCTTTCCATGGACCACTGTTTCAATCTCTCTCTACTCATTTGTCATGGCCGACTGGCCACGCTGTGTTTGTAGAGTTTGTGTTGCAAATCATATACAGGTGAAACTCGAAAAATTAGAATATCGTGCAAAAGTTCATTAATTTCAGTAATTCAACTTAAAAGGTGAAACTAATATATTATATAGACTCATTACAAGCAAAGTAAGATATTTCAAGCCTTTATTTGATATAATTTTGATGATTATGGCTTACAGCTTATGAAAACCCCTGAAATAGAGACTCATCAGACCAGGCAACATTTTTCCAGTCTTCAACTGTCCAATTTTGGTGAGCTCTTGCAAATTGTAGCCTCTTTTTCCTATTTGTAGTGGAGATGAGTGGTACCCGGTGGGGTCTTCTGCTGTTGTAGCCCATCCACCTCAAGGTTGTAGGTGTTGTGGCTTCACAAATGCTTTGCTGCATACCTCGGTTGTAATGAGTGGTTATTTCAGGCAAAGTTGCTCTTCTATCAGCTTGAATCAGTCGGCCCATTCTCCTCTGACCTCTAGCATCAACAAGGCATTTTCAGCCCACAGGACTGCCGCATACTGGATGTTTTTCCTTTTCACACCATTCTTTGTAAACCCTAGAAATGGTTGTGCGTGAAAATCCCAGTAACTGAGCAGATTGTGAAATACTCAGACCGGGCCGTCTGGCACCAACAACCATGCCACGCTCAAAATTGCTTAAATCACCTTTCTTTCCCATTCTGACATTCAGTTTGGAGTTCAGGAGATTGTCTTGACCAGGACCACACCCCTAAATGCATTGAAGCAACTGCCATGTGATTGGTTGATTAGATAATTGCATTAATGAGAAATTGAACAGGTGTTCCTAATAATCCTTTAGGTGTGTGTATAATATATATATATATATATATATATATATATATATATATATATATATAAATAAAAGTATACATCAAACATACATGCAATCTCTGAGAGACTGGCTTCAGAGTTATCCATTTTAACGACAGTTAACTCCTCAGCTGGAATGCGTGATTGTAAATAAAAAATGTCACATCCAAACACCACCCACGATTAGTTTTAACCTGTCATCAACGCTCTTCGACCAGCCGAGTTCTCCTAGGTCAAGAATTTCAAAGATGTGCGTGAACATGGAAATATCACCAAATGAACACATTGGTAGAACAAAAATGTCACTGCATTTCGTCATCATTTGTAAGCAAACTAAGTGAAGCCTGTTTGCCCAGTGAGGGTAAATTATCTTTTATAGTTTGCATAAAATAATACCATAGTTTTCAGATGTAACCTTTGATTTCAAATATGTTCTTTGATCGTAATCTTGACCAACCGTTTTGGAGATTTCAGTCTTTTCCCATTCAAGTTGATTGGAGCTGCACTTTTATGCCACTTGTTTACATAGAAAATAGCTTCCCTGGAGTGCCAAAGATGGCTGCCGTATGGACTGACTTGACTTATAAGGGACTTTGACATATACACAGAGACAAATATTTCATTCTACAGACACAGTATACAGAGTCCAAGTTTGAGTTTCACACTCACTATAACACTGAGTCCTAATACCATTTTTAGGAATCTCCACCTCTGCTATTTGGGCATCAATATGGAGAGATTTGGATCAGACATGGCGCTGCAGATCAAAGGTACAGTGTTATGTTCTTGCAATCATTACCGATTAAAATGTTTTTAGGCCTTTCTGTTCATATGAAGTACATACTCTCTATCAGTATAGTTTGTCACAATGGTTCTGTGGCTGTGGACAGCAGGGAAAAAACAATTCTAAAATCAAATAATAAAATGCTTCTAACCATATAAGCATGCATATTTGGGAAAGCATAACTTTTTAAATGGAGGGGAAACTGCTTGCCATATGTTAATGTCAAAGGTTAGGCATCAGATTTACTGTATTTTGGCTCAGATTTATCAGTCACTTGGTATTATGGCTAATTATGCTAATGCAGTATTTGACCCAGTATTTGTTGTAAGGTGGTAAATCACACTTCTGTGATCTTTCGGGAAACTTTCGACAGTACCATTTTTAGCATGTGTTCTACAAATCATGTGAATACTTGTTCATATAAATTATGTATTAACAATAAACCTATATATACATATAAAATAATATATGTAATATAATAACACATTTATTGATGTAATACTTGGATTTACATTTAAAAAAGGCTTAAATGTGACCAAAATTATGAAAAACAAATCAAATATAATTTGTAAAATTAGTATTTTAGTAATGTACCAAGTTTTGAAGGTCCCCTGTATAATTAATTAATTATTTTATATATATATATATATATATATATATATATATATATATATATATATATATATATATATATAAATATATATATATATATATAAAATATATATATATATATATATATATATATATATATATATATGTGTGTGTGTATGTAAGCAAAATACACATTATAACTGAAATATACTTGAATGAATTGATATGGAATCAAATCTGAATCAAATTGAATTGGGAAATCTGTGTATATATATATATATATATATATATATATGTTTACTGCAGAGCAAACTACCCAAGTAATTTCTTTGTAAGTGCAACTTACTTGAGTAAACGTGAATTCTGATTTGAGTTTAATGTTTTTCAGTTTTCTTTGCCTGATCAAGACTGGAAACAGAGGTGTTTGGAGAGACTCTTTCACATTGTCATGTTTACGCACATCAGACAAGGCAGATCATACCTTTCCAACCTCAGCGATTCATCTATTCTCTCCATGACTGCAAAGCACGTGAGAGTCCTCTCTCTCCACGGGTCTACCAGAAACATCTGCCGACTTGCATCAGGAGAACTGCGGCCAATCCTGACCACACTTGAAAAGGGGGTGACTTCCATCAAATTGCTGGATGCTAATTCTCTACTCAAACATGGACGGAGATATGTCTTGTTTATTCTCCACCGACTGATGGACCATGGGTCTGTGAGTGAAGTTGTTTTGAGGAGAAGTCCAGATCCATCCATTCTAAGCTGGATCACATCCAGGTGCAGGGTCTCTCAGCGTTCTGTGGCACCAGAGACATCTCACGCTGAGGCCCCTTGTTCGGTAGGAGAGGGCTTTGACATTAGGTGTGGTACAGTGCAGGAGGAACCTACAGCTAAACGTTGTCGTCAAAGTTTAGCGTCAGAAATGGAGGAGCACCCAGAGTTTTTATGTAGCACATTTTCATCCTCAAACATCACTGCTGGCCGCTGTCCTGAAGGTCACATCTACTCGCTGGATTTTGAAGTGTCTAAATGTGAAGTCCTTGCCACAGTGTCTCATATTCTGCCTTCGTGGTTGTGCCTTCACAAACTACATCTTCACAGTGACTGTAAGTATGTATTGACCTCCAAACAAAATATTTGAAATGGTTTTTAATTATGGTCCTTAATCATTAATAATGGCTAATTGCACTTAAGCATAAATAGCTCAAGCCAGCTATTTGTTCTGTGAGACCAGCTACCCTGAAACATTGAAAACATTTAGAAACATAGTGAATTAAGTTATTTAAATTTCTTTTGAATTTGTGCAATTAATTATCATTTAAAAAAAAGCAAAACACATTTTGTATTGATGATCTCTAATTACATATTATTTGTGTTTTGTACTACGTATATAACATGTAATAATAACAAAATGTTATACAGTCTGTAATGGGGCTGTCAATTTTCATAATCGATTGTTGTGGAAATTACCGATCAATTAATCGCTAATGTTAAAAACTGCGAAATGCACTCTTATTATTAGGACTCCAAATAATAAGTGCATGTATTAAACTAGATTTATGGCTAAAAGATTTAAATTAGAATTTTAGACATGTGGCATTTAACAAAATTACATTTTCCATGGTGTATTTTATAGTTTTGAATTTGAATTTCGGAATTTAAATTCTAGACATGGTATGTAACAAAATTGGATTATTTTTGTGGTATATTTTATAGATTTGTATTTTTAAATGGCAGATTCTTTTCTGTATTTTTAAAGGGCAGATTCTTTTCTGAAATTTTAGAGGTGAAATTAGCAAAATTCAAGTCTTATAGAAAGTAGGCCAGAGGTCAAGCTTCCAGGTTCCTGGGAGCATGGGTAGCTCAGCAAGTACTGACGTTGACTATACCACCCCTGGAGTCGCAAGTTCGAATCCAGGGTGTGCTGAGTGACTCCAGCCAGGTCTCCTAAGCAACCAGATTGGCCCGGATGCTAGGGAGGGTAGAGTCACATGGGGTAACCACCTCGTGGTCGCGATTTAGTGGTTCTCCCTCTGGCTGGAGTAAATACAAAGCGGAATACACAGATTAGCGCAGCAATTATGTATATCATATTATAGTTCAAATTGAAAAGCTTGTCAATATGGTCCCTTCCCAAATGCTGGTTATAAATGCAGTAGTTTGGAACAAGTCACAGATCAAAGCAATAGTCAGTCATCTATCTGAATAATCATAGTAAAAAAGAAGTGCAGATGTTTGTGATTCATTGACATGCATTACATATGATTTGATATGATGCATCTATGGTCACATCCGTAATGCATCAACATTGGTGTTAAAATTGAGACCATTTGTACACAACATCAACAAAAGTTAGCTTGGTACAAAAAGTATCAACCTATTTGAATGAATATTGTTTTAGTGATGTAATCTTAACCTCGAAAATGTAACGGACGTGACAGCGCTGAAACACAACAGTATCATAAATGTGACTCTTACAATGTAAAAAAAGCGCTGTTATGACAAAGTGTGCATATTTTTCAGGTAATTCCTAATCTCTCTGGAAATTGTATTATTGTTAACATAAAATTAAAAATAAATAGTCCATCAGTCTCTCTTTTGCAGTGATAAAATATAGCTTGAAAATGTTGGCATTTCCTTAAAAAAAAAATCCAAGGAATAGATGTCACGTTCACAATTATGGTTTTCCTCATTTATGTTTACTCCGGTTACATGTGTAACCTCGGTTCCCTGAGATGAAAGGAATGAGAAATTGTGACAAACGCTTGGGAATTCCTTATCCGATTACCTAATTGAAGCCCTTGTATAATAATGGCAATATTATTATTGGTAATAGCGTTTTGAGCCCTGATTTTTTTTGTGCTATTGTGCATTTGTCCTATATAAGCGGGTACAAAATCACCATTTCTTCAGAAGTTTCTGACTGAATGACAAGAATGAATCGCTCGTACCTCAACTCTGTAGTAGTAGTGTTGCCAGGTTTCGAAATGTCTCGTTCCCTTCATCTCAGTGAACCGAGATGTTCCCTATATATTCAGTTCACTCAACTTTGTGACAAGTGCTTGTACTACATGATGTCATACCCCGAGATGCACCAGGGTATAAATACTTAGATTACTAATATATATATGAGGTTACGGCCCTGCTGGTTGGTGATTTATAATAACATGTCCTCAAGTGTATAGGATAATAACCCCACATGGTGAAAACCAGATGGGAAGTTAATCTTAGTCGAGGGATCTATATGAGTCCTATAAAACACACAGTATAAATTTAGCCCCTTCGTAACTAGAAGTTGGGGAGAGAGGTTTATATATTTTTGGAAGTGCTTGTGACTTCTATTGGAAGTGAAATGGATAGCATCCTGCGCAGGCAGTTGTATTAAAATTCTAACAGGTAGCCTGCCTGTAATAAGGAGCTTGCGCTCACCCACTGGGTGTTGGAATAGTAAGCTCTCTAGTCAGAGGACTCGCGAACCGATGGACGGCAAGTCTAGGTTATAAAACCTTCCGAACTTGTTCTGCGAAGTCCATTCTGCTGCAAGGCATATGTCCTAAAGGGACACACCGTTTGTCCATGCCCATGAAGAGGCCATGCTTCTAGTTGAATGTGCTTTCATGGCAATAGGGCATCTCGTGCCCTGTGATTCATAAGCGAGGGAGATCGTTTGAACGATACAGTGAGAGAGCCTTTGCTTTGAGACAGACATGCCTTTTGTGCATCCTCCATAAAAAAAGAAGAGTTGATCTGACAGTCTAAACTGCCAGGTGCACTCCACACAGAGTACTGTGCAAAAGTCTTTGATTAATTAATCGAATTAATCTGCAAATATAAATGTTTTCTAAGAAACTCAAATAATTCAATATATAATAATAAATAAATATTGAAATAAATAAATAATATCAATAGTTATATTTAAACGATTATAAATGAATATAATAAAAAAAATATTCTTATAATTAAAATGTATTACATTATTGTGGCAGATGAGTAAAGCATTTATAAGACAATACAAAGAGTGGCTTTAGAAGACAATATATTGTTTATTTGCTTATTATTGAACATCAGCCTATCATTGGCCTGCAGTCCACAGCAAACCATTTTGCAAATGAATTTGTCAATCTGTCCAAGACAGATTTATCATAAAGGTTTTTCTAAGGATGTGTCAATGTACACACAATGTACCAATGGTAGGAATATTCCTTATTACGGTCTGAGGACATTATTAATTGCGTTATTTTAAATTATATTTTGTATAATCAGCCACCCTAAATTAACGTGTTAAATCAACAACCCAAATATCAACCAATAAAAACTGCTTCATCTGATCTCGTATGCATGTATGTCAAAGCAATGTTTCAAAAGGTCAACATTTAAAAACCGCAAACAACAATTTGGAAGTCCAATGTAAATTCCTGTTTCAGTTCCAGTTGACATTTACCATAGATTTCAGGTTAAACTCATACAAATCTGAAATCTGATTTATCACAACATGTGATATATAAAAGAAGGCCTCCATTAAAATATATAACGTAAAAAAGTCACATACTTGCTCAGAAATGCAACAACATAATAACAAACTACTACAAATGGCTGTTTTCCTATTTGTAACACACGTTTTACTTAAATCATAGTTTATTCTCCTATAATCTGAATAGGCTATGTAGCCTACATATATGCCCAAACAAAATTAACTAGTATATAGTCTATATGTAATTGCCATGTATCAGATTGCTGTATGAGAAGGCATACTGTATGAACAACCTTTTAACTTGCACTGTAAATAAGCATGAAATACTTGTATTTTTGTAAGTTAATATTAACACTGTTTATTAAATCAAGTCAAATCAAAGACTCATCAAGTGTATGCATTGTATTATAATTATTGTTTTTAAATTACTTTAAAACAATTCCTACAAGAATATAGCTACAAGCTTTTTTGATCATTTGACATTACTCTTTGGTAAACACTGCCGGTTTTGTAATGGCACGAGCTGCCACATTTAAGAGCAAGTGCTCTAGGGGTTCAGTAGCACAACATTTCATGTCATTTTAAATTAATTTTGATTTGGATGTGACCAAAAGTGGTGACGTCTGTTTCGGCTAGTTGTTTACTGTGCAAATACTGTAGTTTCTCCACTTACATCAGTTCGTCCCATTCATAGCGATCTCCGGAGACCTACTGCAAGGAATGAGTGCATTGGAGTCGGGGATTATCGTATTGATTGATTGACAGCAAATTGAATGATTCGGCGGTAATAGAGCCAATGTCTCTCCTCCCTTTACTTTTCGCCAACAGTATAGTTTGCACATTTACGCCATGCTTTAGGAGCTCAAATATTGCAATGAACTTAAGGTTGGCTTGTGAGATGCTGCCTGCCTCTAATACTTCATCCTCTGGGTGTCGCTGTTTGACACAAGTTTCTTTAAAAATATGACTGCTATACATATTGTTTGAGCTCACATTTCATAATATTTTACATGCATACACAGAGAAATCGCTACTGTCTTGTACCTATGCAAAATGAAAACAAAACAGCTGTGTTGTGTGTACAGGGCTCATTAGAGAGAAGGAGATGTCAGTGTTGGTGGAGTCTCTTAGACGGTTGTTTGTAAACCCCGGCTGCTCGCTCAAGGATCTCAGTATAAGTCTTGTATGTGGTCACACTCCCCTTATCAGTGTGCTGAGCGTGTGTCCGACCCTTCAGAACTTTTCACTGGAGATCTGCCCCCCTCTGGACAGAAATGCATGGAGGCAGCAGTCGCATTTCACTGCAAACACAGGTGATTTTCTCCTCAGCTCACTAGGAGCTAATTCATATATTTGTTTTGCATCTAAATCTATAGGAAGTACTAGGTATTTGGGTGAGATGTTTAAATGCACCATTTTTGTGTGCAACCCATTTGGTATAAATTATCTACAGACCCTCCTGACAAAAAGTTATCAAAAGAAATTTGATTCATCAAAGCACTTAGAGTTACAAGCCAATGAAATGTTTGGGCGTGGCACACATTCACTTATCAACCTATATCTTCTAAACACAATGTCGAAACTTGTTAAAATTTGACAAAGACATTTTGAGAAAGCATGCCAAATTTAATCAAATTCTTCCCAAAGGGCAACAACATGTTATGCCACAACAGTTTCATCAAGGAAGTTGGCATCTTAAATTTCTTTGATTCATGCATTAACATATATTGAAAATATTAATTCGACAAACCAGCCTCCAGCAGCCTATCAAATTTTGTTTGTATTTGTGGTGTTGCTGACCATGAAATTTGTGGTGTTTAGATGCAGCTGTGTACCAAATTTTGCGAATTTTTCCCAAGGTGACATTTTTGCTAAAAACTCCAGAACTGTAAGGGCTAGAATAAAATTAGCATTTTCTGTGTGCCTCCAAAACAATTGGTCATGCAGATTTTGATTTGTGCTAGAATTTTTCTACCAGTGTTTTTATCTCGTCCCAGGCCATCAGTCTAATTTTCATAAAGTTTTGTATGTATCTTTTGGAAATGATCCTGACAAAAACAAGTGTAAAAAGAAAACCGATTCATTTAATAGTTTAGAAATTACGAGCCAGTACATTATTTGGTGTGGCCCAGATTGACTAATTAGCCTGTGAGCACAATATTTAAGCTTAACCAAACTTGATACAAATTGACAACAGGACATTCTGAGGCCACATGCCAAATTTCCTCAATTTCCGATGCTACAGCGTGCTATAACTTAAAATCCTAATTGTGCAACTGTGGACAAAGAAGTTGCAATTGCACTCCAAAACTATATCTGCAGGATCAAATCTTTCAAATTTGGTTATGAGCCTAGACCCCACTTCCAGATATATTTGAGGATTATTTTATTTCTCTGTTGTTTCTAGTGCTCTGCCTGGAAAAGCTTACAGTCAAATCCACTGAAGTTCCAATGACAGTGGAGAGTTTTCTGATGGTGCTGAAATGGGCTCCAAAGCTCAGTAGTCTTCATATCACTGGAATTCATCATGCGCGTCCATTGCTTCACACATTAGCAGGTGCTCTGACATTTGAGAAGTTCCTACCTTTAGCCAGGCTTTTATCAAATCTTGACTTTCAATTGAAAAAAAAAAAAAGATCAACATAGAACAGTTTCTTTGCTGACATAATAAATATCCCTCAATGGAAATCAAAAACCTGCAAAAATATGTTGGTAAATAAATAAATCCATATATTCATGCATAAAAATATATATAAATAAATGTGCGAGAAGCTATACAAATAATAAATAAATGCAAAAATAATTGTGCAAGGAGATATACAAACAAATGCACCCCATCAATGCAAAAAAAATAATACAATATAAAACATAAATGGTTGAAACTTGATTTTTTTATTCTAGATCTGTAGGACAAATGTATGTCACCATTTGCTGATCAATGTAAAAGTTCTGCGCTTGACAACTTTCAATTTAGAATTTCCTTCAACATTTTTGAAATTCCCCAACCATTTATTTATGTTTTACTTTGTATTATTTTCACATTGATGGGTGCATTTATTGATGTATATAGATGTAATTATTTGTACAGTATATCAACTTGCACATTCAATTATATATTTTTTTAATGCAGGAATTTGTGGATTTATGCATTTATTAAATATTTATTTATTGTTTTTGAAGATTTCATCCTTCATACATTCCAGCTAGTTATGGAATTTTATCAAACACTTCGTTAAGTGAGGAAGAGCCTGATAAAATTCAATTTTTCACTTCACACAGAGACATATTTTTTTGCACATAGTATTTGAAAATGATTAAATGAATATTTGTGATAGTATACTGATTACTATGCTATGTTGTATGACAAAGTGTTTTGCAACCTAAATAGCTTTTAAGCTACACATTTTGATGTTAAGTGATTATTATGTGTTACACTAAGGTCATGTCTCTTTTTCTTCACAGAATCTAATCCAGTGCTCAAAGTATTAAAGCTGGAGGATGTAAACCTGGCTGAGTGTCACCACGAGATTCTTCATCTTCTGGAAAATTCTGTGTTAGAAGGTAAAACATAATACAGTGAAAACAGATAACCCGTGTTTTAAAGTAATAATTAATGTTTGCTCTGTTGTTTTATAACAGAGTTGTCCTTTAAAGACTGTAGACTGCTGGATAAATGTACAGTGAAGAAGGAATTCCTGGTGCCATTTGTAAAGGCGCTAAAAGGGGTCTCTTCTCTCCAGAGCCTGACACTTGCGCAGAACCGACTAAGTAAGATTGTGTAACTCGCTCAGTAATAATAACTTAATAACTGGCTACTTGCATATTATAATGGTTTAAAGTATCCTATAAAGGGATAGTTCACCCAAAAATTTTAATTGACATAATTGAATCACTCATGTTGTTTCAAACCCGTACGACTTTGTCCTCGGAACACAGATGTTAGACAGAATGACAGCCTCAGTCACCATTCACTTTCATTGTATGGAAGAAATATACAATGAATGTGAAACCACTGTCTTATTTTTTGTTCCACACAAGAAATGTTGTTGGCATTTGGAACAACATGAGTGTGAGTAAATGATGACACAATGTTCATGTTTTCATTTTTGTGCTTCTTCCATCAGCAACAAGTGCCATAGAGATTGCTGATCTGTTCTCTGGAAGTTGCCCCAGCAAAATCGCTAAATTAGACCTTAGGTACAGTAATACTGTTTTGGTTTGCAAGCCTTTTTGTATATTTCTATGCACATACACACTAATGGGGCTTTTCCACTGCACAACTTGACTCGACTCTGCTCGCTTTTTGGGGATTTTCCACTGTGGATAGTACCTGGTACTTTTTCAGTACCACCTCGGTTGAGGTTCCAAGTGAGCCAAGCCGATAATAAATGTGACGTCAAATCACTGATTTGTCAGAGAGAATCATCACTACCAGCGTCACTGGATTTTCAACACGGTACATCAACCCGCTAGTTTTTAAGTTGGCTACAGCGATAGCAGTATCATTTGTTCACACAAATTCCGTGTTAAAAAAATACGAAAATGGCTGTGTGCAAAACCACACCGTTGTCAATAAACGAGGTGCAGACATTCCTCTCGTTATCAACGAAAAAAACGTAAAAGTCTTTCAGGAAGTGTCTCCGCTTTTGGCCGCACATGGCTACCACCGGACCTACCAACAGTGTAGGGGAAAAGTAAAAAAATAAATAAATAAATAATAAAAAAAAACTTAAAAGTGACTACAGACCCATCAAAGAAGTGGTTCGACCAAATGGATGCTATCTAGACCAGCGAGCAATGGGAGGGAGAGTGGTGGAGGATGGTACATTGCCTCTATACTCTGCTTGAAAGCTTCACTTTATTTAGTTGATCAGATACTGGAAAGCTTGCTTCTAAAACAACCAGGCCAATTTAAATGTTACACTTGTGTAAAATCACCATGCAACAACTGCTTTATGCAACACAATGAGCTAGTAGCTAACAGTTAAGAGCTAGCAGTCGTGTTATTGTTTATTTTTATTTTAGTGTCGCGTTTAAGATGATGTCACGACAGTAGAGGTGGCGCAACTTTGACGATCAGCCTATAATCTCACCCACGTTGAGGCGGCACTAAACAGCAGTGGAAAAGAAAGCTCCGAAAAGTAAGGCAAGTCGAGTCGAACCATAACGTGCAGTGGAAAAGTGCCATAAACATGGTACTAAAATGTTGAATCTGTCTATACAGCTCAAATTTTATTCTGCCTGCTGAACTTCTGGAGTTCGGACAGCTGTTGGAAGCATATAGGCCAGTTCAGCGACTGATGCTGGATCTGCGGTTTAATCCACTGGATCGGGACCCAGAGGTCAAAGGTCAAGCTCTGCGAAAGCTCCTCCCTTACTGTAATATATTAACAGATGACTGGGACTCCAGAACTACTATGGCCGATCACATCAGTGTGATGTGACCATGTCAAAAATGTTGCAAACCCCTGCTTTAAAGGAATAGGTTACCCCAAAAAGGACAATTCTGTCATTATGTACTCACACTAATGTTGCTCCAATCCCATATGACTGCCTTTCTTTTATGGAACATAAAAGGTGAGTTTTTCCAAAAGTCTTCACTGGGTTATTAATTTACCAAATATTAAAAGTGAATAGGATCCATGAAAAAGCATCATTAAAGGGATATTTCATTCCAAAATGAAAATTCACATTTACTCATTTTTAAAAGAATATTTAATCTCTTTTGGTCCATACAATGCAATAAATCGATGATCAAAACTTTGCTTTTGAGTGATTTCTGGGGTTTCAATCATGAGAGAATTTTCATTTTGGGTGAACCATTCATTTTAAGTTATGGCACAAGAACCAATGAGTTTTTATCTGTAAGCATAGTTGCCGTATTTGAATTCAACGCTTAATATTTGAGAGTGAATAACGACTTAAATTTTATTCTGTTCTTTGTGCAGTGATTACATAGCTTCTTTCGACATGGAATATAGTGTACAAGTCACAATGATTGGTTTTATGTT
The DNA here is from genome assembly GCF_025860055.1 of Xyrauchen texanus. Classification (NCBI taxonomy): domain Eukaryota; kingdom Metazoa; phylum Chordata; class Actinopteri; order Cypriniformes; family Catostomidae; genus Xyrauchen; species Xyrauchen texanus. Next base: position 4,409,009 of record NC_068288.1, on the reverse strand, counting down.
TTTCTTTTGGAGCTTGACAGACCAGTAACTATTCACTTTCATGATAGTGCAAGTAAACATAGGTAGACGTTTTACAAATTAATCTTGTGTATTTCACGAAAGGAAAAATACAGGTTTGGAACAAAAAAAGTAGTATGTAATTAAAGTTAAAATATGTCCTTCCTTTTCGGAGCTTGACGGATGTGGTCACATTTTGAATGACAATTTTCATTTTTGGGTGAACGATTCCTTTGCAAGATAATTAACATTTAAGCACATACAAATTTGATTTCACTTAAAATGTACAAGCATACAGAGTTTCGTATAGTTCTCTTTTAATGATGCTGATTATATGACATATTGTTAAATTTGTAATATAAAGTTCACTGAATAAATAAAATAACTCTGTGTACACAAGAACTTCTGAAGTGACCCCAACGTACAGCAGAGAAGTTTTCTTTTCATGCTCAAGTTCCCAGATCCACAGTCTTCAGTATTAATTGATCAGATCAGTACTTTAATGCTCAGATGACTCCTCTTTGGTCCTCGTGTGATCGCTGGTGAAAGACAAACGAGACGGCCACGTCCCAGGATGCCTGAAGCACAGGGTCTCTCAGTCCTCTCTTATCTGCACAGTGCTGCCAGTTGGACAGGTCGCTGGTGCAGTCGGAGTCTTCTGGAGGAAGACGTACCTGTCGACCGTTCACACAGCGCCTGCAGCGGAACCTGACCAAAAATTTACATTTAGAACTTAGACTTTTTAAATGTGAAACATTGGTTTCACATTACTTTGATATCAACAGCAATTATACTCCGTTAACATGAAATACAGTTCCTCAACCCAATTTATTTGTATATTCGGAGTGGAAAAAGGATATTCAGCATGATAAATATGAACCTTTTGGAACAGTCTTCATGTCAGTAGCAAGCCTATTTTTTAAAAAGCATTTTAAATGCTTAAGATATTTTTAGAAGACTATTTCAGCTCTTTAGGTCTGTAGAATGCAAGTGAACGGTGGAGAACTTTGAAGCTCAAAGCACATAAAGGCAACATGAATGTAATCCATACAACTCCAGTGGTTCAATCCATGTCTTCAGAAACGATATGATAGGTGTGGGTGAGAAACGTATGAATATTTAAGTCCTTTATCTATAAATCTCATTTAAATATAAATCTCTTTTGGTGATTTGCATTACTCTTGCATATTGCCACTTACAGGGCATGGAGATAAATGCATAGTAAATAAGGAGTAAATATTGATCTGTTTCTCACCACACCTATCATATTTCTTCTGAAGACATGGGTTAAACCAGTTGAATTATTACTTTTATGCTTATTAGAGCTTCAAAGTTTTGGCCACAATTCACTTGCATTGTATGGACCTACAGAGCTGAGATATTCTTCTAAAAATGTTAATTATCCCTTTAAGTTGATCAATGTTTTTTTTACCTGTCGTGTGTGTCGCTCATGGTGTCCTCATTTAGTGAGAAAAGCTCTCGTAGCTCTCCAAGAGAGAAATGTCTTTCCACATCCTGCTCCTCATCTACAACACAGCTGCTCAAGGCTTTCTTATGAGCCTGTCTCTGCAAGATCTTTTCCTCAATGGTCCCTGTCTGAAAGAGGAAATAATCAATAACATAAACACTTACAGTGGGCTACTGTTCACGTTTTAAATAATAGGCATGACAGTGATTATCCTTGTTCAAAAAAATGAGCAGTATGTTTCTTGTTAAGCATTCATTGCAGCTTTCTTTTTTAACTTTTGGAATGCATACTTTGCAAAAAAAAAAAAAGTATTTGAGGAATGTCATAAGGTTTGTGGCACAAATAAAAAATAAAACAAAACTTGAATGAACAAAGAGAAAAATGTATAATAAGCAATGATATGACCCCTTTAAAATGCTAAAGAAATATCTCTCCCACCCATGATGGATGCTCTCCAGTAACTCACCGACAGCAGTCTGTAGATGTAGCAGGTTTTCTTGTGTCCGTCTCTCCACACTCTGGCCATCGCCTGCTCGTCATTGGCTGGATTCCAGTCAGGATCAAACATAACCAAACGATTTGCACCAATTAGATTAAGGCCACAACCTCCAGCCTTACTGCTAAGCATGAAAATGAACTCTGGATTCTGTAAGGCAGGAATTAAAGTGTTTGTGTTCCCTAATAACACAGGCTGAAAATAACTTGTATGAACAGTAAATAGACTTACAGAGGGACTGTTGAATCGCTCCACAATCTTGGCTCTCTTCCATCGAGTCTCACATATAGGTACCTGATATTTTAAGACACAAATATTTAACATCAACACCTACATTACAGCATAAAGACACAATACAGATGTTGGATTTATAGTTCAAACACTCACCTCCGGGTCCGGCACAGCTTTTCAAAAAGATCTAAAGTCTGTGTGTAGTTGGAAACCAGAACTACTTTGTCACTTGTTGTACTCCTGGTCATCGCTAGGATATAGTCCAGTACCAGCATTTTCCCTGAAATAAGACACAGCTTGTTACACTGAAAATATTAACAGGGGTCAGTCATAATAACTCACCCCTGTGTTATAACCCATATGGCATTTTTTTTTTTTTTTTTTTTTTACAATAATGGGAGAAATTGTGAAAATGTTGTGCTCAGTGATGTCATACAGTGGCAGTTTATGGTAACAACCTCTTCAAGCTTCAAAAGAATGCAAAAGTATTCATTCAGAAATCTAATAAATTATTCCATGAGACTCATGATTGTTATAAAAGCATACTTGAATTTTGGTGAGAAACAAAATTATTTAGTGAAACTGTTACCGACTGTAGCCCTACTCTGCGTGTTCATGAGACTGCACGAGAGCAGTATTGGTCGTGAGAGGGGGCGTTTAAGCAAAAACACATTTTGTTTATCTAAAAACATGTCCACCATAGCAATAGACACAACACAGCTTAACACAAAACAGAGAACAGAAATGACTAAATTTGTCTGATGAGTTTGCTGTCAGAGAATAGATGCATTTCTATGCCCAACCTCAGTTGTTTAAACGGAGTACTCAATCAAACCGAGATAGTGGCGGGAATGTCTTTTCTCCATTCTGAATGGTTGAGCATTTGTGACAGACCTTGGACTGAAGGGAGCCATACCTCAGCGAAAACATTCAGGTGTGACATTCTTGGCCAAAATAAAGTTGTTTTTTAATGGCTAGTGAGATGCTACCTTCAATATACTGTTATGAGAAAGTTTTTGGAACGGTGCCATTTCACAGCAGGCAGGGCTGCTTGGTGCGAATCGCGCAATGCCGAAAAAAGAAACCAAGCGATCAACAGAATATACCGTCACTGGACACGGCTGGTTAAGACCAAAACTCCGATCAAAATAGAAAATATTATTTTTAATCATGTGTCATTTTCCATCAGGTTAGGACACCGTGTGACTGTAGCCGCCTTCAGCCCCCCTCGGTAACAAATAAGGCTGGGCATAGAAATGCATCTCTTCTCTGACTAGAAACTCTCTCAACAGACATATTTAGTATGTTCTGTTCTCTGGTTTGTGTGCAGTGGTGTTGTGGTCTGTTGTTTCTATTGCTGTGGCTGACCCATTTTTACATAAAGAAGTTTTCACTTGAGCGTTCCGTTTCGTGACAGATACTGCTCTCCTGCAGTCTCATGAACGCGCATAGGAGAGCAATGGTCAGTCAACAGTTTCACAAAAAAATACATTAGATTTCATTTTGTTTGTCAACAAACCTTAACGAATGGTTTTATAACCATGAGTCTCATGGAATCATTTATTAGACTTCTGAATTATACTTTTGTGTGCTTTTGAAGCTTGAAGAGGTGGTCACAATAAACTGCTGTATGACATCACTGAGAAAATGTTTTTTTCACAATTTCTCCCTGTGTGTCAAGAAAAAAAAAAAAAAAGTAATATGGGGTTATAACAACACAGTAAGGGTCAGTAAACTATTAACTGCATTTTAATTTTGGTGTAAACTATCCCTTTAAGGGCTTGGGGCCAAAAATGCCACTGAATATGGCAAAAATGCTAAAGCAGCTTAAAATGTGGGGGTGAAAATGTCCCTATTATGAATTTTGCTGTTTATTTATGTACACTATTTTAAATAGTTGCTTAAATTGGACTGTTTTGTCTCATTCAGTGAATGAGACAAAAACAGTCCAATTTTGAAATGATCAAATCCAAGAGTGAAAATGTCCACTATCAAAACAAGCTAGCAAAGATGGACTGACTTGGTACCAAAAACTGAGGCATTCTGGAGATGTCCTATATAGCCAGACATTGAAGAATAATATGTGGACATGATTATACAGAAGCACTAGGTCCCATTGTGCAGCTCCACCTCTGGGCTTAATGGTCCTCATGATGCTGCTTATGCTCTGGCTCAGTGGCCCAATGGTGCACTACACCTCTGGACTGAGCCCATGGTGCAGCCCCAACTCTGGGCTCAGTGGGGTCCATGGTGCATCCAATTTCAAATGTACCTTTGTAGTTCTTGCACGGTGTTACTCTACAGGGCTTGTGTTTCCCAAAAGCATCGGATGGCTTCTACGATCAAATTAGGCTTACAATGCTTTTGGGAAATGCAGCCCAGGTAATTTCATTTTGAATATCATGTTGTTTTATTTTTGTCAGTAACGGTCATAATTCTTCAGCTATAGACTTAATTTCCATGTATTTTTTAAACTGAAGTATTTGACTAAAATGAACAACACGTGTGATTTTCTTTCATTAATTTAGGAATATTATGTGATGTACAAAAAAAAAAAAATTATATATATATATATATATATATATATATATATATATATATAAAATATAAATGTCAAGCTCATTAACATAGTAGAAACAAGTCAGTAAACTCAAGCAAACACCACTTACCAGAGAGTTCAACTGCTTTAGTTGAATAATTTTGGGGGAAAAGATCCACTGCTCCATCAAAACCCTCCTCTCCTGTCAAACATTTCTCATAAATCAAGGCAGGATCTAAAAGGGAGACAACCAATCAGATTTTTATTTAATAAAGGAGCATGACGAGTACTTTATGACTCACAGACAGTGAAGCTAGAGTTCCATGTTTGTATGTTTAAAGTGTCAATTTTTGGAACACTGTCATAAAAGTAAATCAAGAGATTTATACTGATGAATAGGTCAGAGGTAAAGAGTTCCACGCTCATGGTTGCAGAGTTTCTTTAGTGATGTAATGGAGGACAGAGAAGACACGCTGATTTTGCCAGTCTGCAGACTGTCAACAGGTTTGGCCTGTTTCAGGAATAACTTATACAACTCTTTCCGCAGAGGAGTCAGTCTGACAAACAAAAACGCAAAAAAAACAACCATTCATTCAACCTTCCAATGCAGAAAAATTCACAAAGACTCGCTAATATAAAACAAAATGAAACAAAAATAATACATTACAGCAAACTTTGACAGCACACAGAGGACATGAACTACACAATGACAGAGAAATACAATACAACACTTCAACTGAGATCTACGTGCTACTTCAGAAACTTGAGCATCGTTTCAGTCACTTACCGGCAGCAGACGACCTGTTCAATCTTCACAGGCAGATACTTAGAAAGAATGTCTGACGTTCGTCGAATCAAACACCTTAACGGGACAAACACTTCATAATTCAAATGATTTGTATAGTGTGGTAAAGAGGCATCTTTTATTAAAGGTTTTCAGCAGCACTCACCTGTTCACAATGCTGATGAGTTCTTGAAGTTTCTCCTCTCCAGCTGCTCGGTCTTTATCGCTGGCATCAGCATCACGACCTTTCAGTATAGGAATCTCAAACCGTTTCTTGAACTCCTGAGCTGTGCCTGAGAGAAGTGATACATTTCATTAGTCTTACAAAAGGAATACAGTGTAACACATTTAAATTAAGTAAATATCTTACAACGTGACATCAAAACAAAGTAACACAACAACTTCAGTGTGGCATAAGTATACAGTGCGGTCCAAAATCTGATCCTTCATTGAAAATGAGAATAAAATTCTAAATTTAATCCGGCTTTTTGGAACATTCATGAATCATGCTGGACAACATGATTGACGGGGTTTTGTTCTTGCCAGCTTGAGTGCATGCTATTATTAAAGCAAAGTTGCATGCAAATCAAATACAAAGAAATCATAAGATATTTTCAAATCATATACATTTTTCAATTCAACCTTTCATGCATTGCTATGCTGAAAATATAATTTAGGATTAAAAAATTACAAATGTGGATTTCAACTCCATTCTCCACAGGATCATAAAACAGCAACAAGGTGTATCTTACCGAGTATACCAGAATTGACAAAGTGCACCAAACTGAAATACTCCAGTAAATCGTTTTGTATGGGAGTTCCAGATATCAGCACCCGTCTCTGGGCATTCATAGAATTCAGCGCCTGAGTCTGATTGTCTGAGTTTTTCAGACTGTGACCCTAAACAAATAACAGACACCACACTATGGGGCAAACCAAATGGAAGTCCAAGACAAATATTTCAGGAATCCCACAGCTTTTAACTAATTAATCAGGATATATAAAAATAAATTAACAATAATAGTTAATAAATTAAATATTGTAGCACTGAGCATAACTAGGACACTTTTATTGACTACAGACATTTCCATGACTTTTGAAGACTTACAGTTGAAGTCAGAAGTTTACATGCATATAGGATGAAGTCATTAAAACTAATCACAATTAAAACAATTAACCACTCCACAGATTTAATATTAGCAAAGTATAGTTTTGACAAGTCGTGCAGGACATCTACTTTGTGCATGACACAAGTCATTTTTCCAACAATTGTTTACAGACAGATTTTCACTTTTAATTGACTATAATCACAATTCTAGTTGGTCAGAAGTCTACATACACTGAGTTAACTGTGCCTTTAAGCTGCTTGGAAAATTCCAGAAAATAATGTCAAGCCTATAGACAATTACCCAAAACGTTAAACAATTTAACCTGTTGATACGCACACCCTTTTTGAGCACAAACCATGAAAATGACATACCTGAACTTAATGGTTGTATTTACTGGACCCTTTGGAGTATGGACACAGTTGTAGTATCTTTTGAAAGACACTTTGAGCTTTATTTCCCAAGTTTCAGAATTAATATATGTTGTTATTTTTTATAGTTAGAGAAGCTGAAGTTTATAGTATTGGAAATATTTTGTGCTGAACATGTTTTTATAATCTAAAAAAACAATAATAAAAGTGCCAAGACAACCGTTTCAATGTTTCAAATTTGAAGATGATCTAACAAAAAATTAGGTTCCTGTGAGCTTTTTTTCTCTGTAAAATCGCTGCTGGTATACAGAGTAAAATTAAGGCTCCGCCTTTCAAGATGGCACAAAATTTGACTGCACTTCTCGGCTATTCTGAATAAAACTACACCGCATTTTAAAAAATAGACTTTGGAGACACGCTCATTTTGTTTATGAGACTCTAATATACAAGACAATATACAGTTTTACAACATAAATGCTGCTCAGATTGCACAGTTTGTTGAAGAACGATGACGAAGGGTAATTCTTTCAGGCGAGATCTCATGTAAACAATGGAGAATATATCAATATTTCTCAGATTTATCACTTTAATGGACAAAAATGCTATTGTATGTTTTTTTTAATGACCCAAGTGTGGCGAACTGGATTCATTTGGCGATCGCATTTTCATAACAAATATATGAAGTCCCGTTTTGATATTGCATGTTTTCATTTGTACTCCTGGGACAAATAACTAAATTGCTGTTTCTGGAGTATTGCTATCTTGAAACAGAGATCAGATATCAATGTTGAACCCTTAGACCTTTGAAAAGCTGTATAATTTGTTAACATTGATTACATATATAGAGGGTAAATTATATATTTAAATGTAAACAGAGTGACATCACTCCCGAGTGTGGTTAAATTGCATATCAACAAAGGCAATGCTACCAAATACTAACAGTGTATGTAACCTTCTGACTCACTGGGAATGTGATGAAAGAAATAAAAGCTGAAATAAATAATTCTCTCTACTATTATTCTGACATTTCACATTCTTAAAATAAAGTAGTTATAAAGTAGTCCATGACGTCAGAAACCTCATGTGATTCATTATTTTTTAAATAGCTACCTCATCACAAATAACCAGTCCAACTTTGCCTTTGTGCAGGACTTCAGCATGCAGACAGAATGTTTCATAGGATATGATCAGAATTGGAGTGGGTACCCTCAAACCATGCTGGGAGATGAAGTGTTCTGAAAGAAAAAACACATTTATATAAACATGCAATGAGAAGACATTCAACAACAGTAGTCAGAAGAGGCAGGCTGATGGTTGATCAATATGGGTTTTTCAATAGCCTATGTTGATTCTATCTGTGAGAAAATGCTGAAATTACATGAACATTTATGTATCCTCCAAAAATAACCATTTATTCACTTGAACAGGAAAACATGCATTTATACATCTGTTAATCTGGCAAGCATACAAAGGTTATTGGCCAATGCTGATAATATCAAAATGGCCAAATACTGGCATATTAATTCTGCTACAACATTACAAAGATTCAATTAAAAAAATAAATACAAAATCTGTATTTTTGTGTAATTATCCAGTAAAAATATATTCATTTAATTTGAGCAGCAAAATACTTGTTTTGAAATTATACAAGTTTAATTTGATATATAAAAAAAAGAATTTCTAGACCAGTCAATTTAATCGGTTCATTTTGTGCAATACATTATTTGAAAAATCATGCGTAAAAAATACGCAAATGAAGCTTGAAGTTTCACCTTTATTCAGTAGGGGGCAGTCAACGCTACAGCTGTACAGGCAACGCGCCTCAACAAAACAATGAGCAAGCAGCTTAGCCAAAACCATTCTGATAGAGCACAACAGTCTGGTTCCGGAAGTACAAACCAATTAAATTTTTCCATAGACTAATTGATTTTCAACGATAGCTTAAGACAGACCTACTTTGAGCTCCAAGATTATTTATTGATGGTACATCCATCTGGGTTATTTCAAATTCATTGTTTAAATTGCGTGTTTGAGAGCGGAATTCCTGGTAAACAACTACATTACCCATGGTACAGCAGAGAATGCTTCACCAATCAAAGAACCACGAATTTGCCACGGTTTGACCGTCTCCCATGACGTACTGTGAGTGAAGTATTCGAGTTGGTCTCCCTTTACACTTAAACTACTTATCTATCTCTGCACAGGAATATTCTGCAATAAGCATACAATATATGATTTCTATAATTATATTCAACAACCTAAAATTAATAGTTTGATATTCCCTTTGTTTTTCATTCACTTACATCATTTAAAAAGCTTCATGGGATTGTACTTAAATACCAAGTTTACGGTCGATTTCCTCCTTGGAGCCACCATCGATAGCGACAGGCTGCAAGCGTTCACCGAGCCACTTGCCCACTTCATTGTACCAGTTGCGCACGAGGCTGGAGGGAGAAACCACGATAGCCTTGTTGATCTCAGGTTTGAAATCAGGACTCTGTCTCAGTAAAGTCCACATGAGAGCGATGCACTGCAGTGTCTTGCCCAGTCCCATCTCATCTGCCATAATACAGCCGTATGAGTTAACGATCCTTCTGCCCGTCACACAGTCCCACAGAAACTTTACACCCTACACGAAAACACAAGACAATATATTCATACAAATCATTTTAAGTAGTGATTATCTCCACAAAAAGTTATGTTTTAATTAGTTCCATGGGAAGTTAAAGCATAACATATTAACTTTCTTTTCATTGAAATCTTAAAATTGTAGGTTAAATGTATTGAATTTGTAGGAGACAGTGTTTATTTTTATCAATTACATTTTTGAACTTTAATAAAATGTTTGGTCTAGTTTATTTAAATCAAGGAAATATGCTTTGCTAATATATATATTAGATAATATATTATCTAATATATATATATTAGAAATACTGTATCTTAGCTCAGTAGGCCCTTAAAATGCAAGTGGATGGTGATCCGACATTTGAAGCTCCAAAAATCACAGACAGTCAGCATAAACATCATCCATACGATTTCAGCTGTGAAATTAAGGTCTTCTAAAGATGCACGATTGCTTTTGGTGCAAAAAAAGATCCTTTTTAACTATAAATCATCACTTCCGATCAGCAGCAGTGTGCAAGCGCAGAGTTCACCCAGTCTCTTATTTGATGTATTTGCGTTGGCATGTTATGCACGTAATCTCACGTTTATTGAGGATAAGCACACAAACGAACAATTGCGAATAAACAAACAGATACAAATACAGATCTATACCAAAATCAACTAAGATGCTGTACAGCGTTCCTCCTACTCACTTGTAAAAAGTGAACATGCCAATGAGATTGTCACACACGCTTCCTGCTGCTGACCGGAAACGATGGATTATAGCTAAAATGTACTTAAATACTGATCTTTTTCGCACCAAAGCAATCGTGCAGCTTTAGAAGCTGAAATCGTATGGATGACGTTTATGCTGACTATGTTCTTTTTGGAGCTTCAAAAATCTGATCACCAGCACCTTGCAATTTAAGGGCATACAGAGCTTAGATATTTTTCTTAAAATGTGTTCTGCTGAAGAAAGTCATACACAACTGGGATATCATGAGGTCGAGTAAAAATGTGAATTTAAATTTTTGGGTGAAAAGCAGCTATCTCCCAATAAACAGCTTTCTGGTTTGCATGTAAATGTGGTTACTATTTGTATGTAATGAGATCATACTTCTCTTTGATGGGGGCGAAGCACTTTGCTGAGAACTGGGTCCACAACCACATGAACTGGTAATTTATCCCTGCAAACGGGACAAAACAAAGTGATTCATGTCATTGTTGCGTGACTAGAGCAGGGTTGCAGCACAGTATTTAAAATCAAATTTAATACTTTTAAGACCTTTTTCCAAAACCTGAACAAATAAAATTAATACTGTATTCCCATGCAAAAACAAACCCACACAATCTCAAAATAAATCATGAATCACAGACTCTTAAACAGGCAGGGGGACACATGGGCCTACATACACTACCGGTCAAAAGTTTTGAAAAATGTACTCATTCATAATTATAATTTTTTTCTTCACATTTTAGAATAATAGTAAAGTCATCAAAACTATGGAATAATAACATAAATGGGAACTATGGGTATTATATTTTGAATTCCAAAATAAATTCAAACTGTGTTATATTTTAGCCTCTTCAAAGTCGTCACCCTTTGCCTAGAATTTGCAGATATGTAATCTTGACATTTTCTTGAAGCATCACCCTGGGATGTTTTTTAAACGGTACTGAAGTAGTTCCCATCTATGTTGGGCACTTATTGGCTGCTTTTCTGTATTATTTGGTCCAAGACATCAATTTCAAAACCTTTATATTTTTGTTTTATAATGAAATACATTAATATGGTGGCACAATTATATTTTTGTCTTCAAAACTAATTTCAAACATTAAAGCATACGCCTTCAGATCAAAAGATTTTTAAGATCATGAGAAACATTTCAGTCAAGTGTTTCAAAACTTTTGACCGGTAGTGTATATAATCACATTAAAATTGGTTTATGTACCATTATATAAATAAATTAAAATGTATTTTGTATTTTGTAATTACTCGATAATGTGTTGAAAGTAAGCCAGTTAATCTACCAATAGTTTTTAAAATTGGTAGCCTATATTAAATGTTCTTAGTCTTTCCTTCCTGTGATGGGGAGGACCACACAGAGGCTACAAGAGTCCAAACTGAATTCAATTGAAGATGCGATTTATGGGATTTGATTCATAGCGTAGCTCTTTTAACTTTAAAAGCACTTTAACTATGAAATACACAGAGGACTTTTATTTTGAAATGTTTGCACTTCACTGCTTCCAGCTTCTCATTCAAACAAAGACGACCAATTCTCAAATTTTTCGGGTCACGCCCCCCTTTGAAACACTTGTTGCATCCTAGTCAGCACTGAAAAAAGTAAGTATCATGTGACAGTGCCGTCTACGCGCTGTTTCAGTAGCGGTGAGGACCTCTAGAAAATAAATTGCACCTTATTAATGATACTGAAACTTTAACAAAACTGACCATTCTTCCATCATTTACTCACCCTCGTCATTCAAAATCAGTATTTTTCCATCCATGAAACACAAGATTGAGGGAAGAGAGGATTGTTTGTGTGGCTGTCCAAGCTCCGAAAGCACACATAAAAGCGCCATTAAAGTTGTCTATATCGCTCGTGCCTTAGATTTAAATTCTTCTGAATCCATATAATAGTGTTGTGTGAGGAACAGACCAAAATTTAAGCATCAATTCACTCATTTGAAAGTGGCGCGCATGCATGAATGACCTTGTTTACATGAGCGAACCTGACATCAATACTTTGGGCTGTCAAGAGTTGCATGCAGGACGTGCTGCCAGTGCCAGGCGAGAAGCAAGGCAGGAGAAAAGGCAGAGGAAATGAAATCGCGCACATCGGTTCTTATAATTTTTTCTCCCCAATTCCCAATGCGCTCCAAGTCCTCGTGGTAGTGTAGTGATTCAATCCGGGTGGCGGAGGAGGAGTCTCAGTTGTCTCAGCGACTGAGACGGTCAATCCGAGCATCTTATCAGCTTTTTGAGAGCGTTACCACAGAGAATAGTGTGAAGCCTCCACATGCGCGATGTCTCCACAGTCCATCCATGCACAACTCACCAAGCGCCCCACCAAGAGCGAGAACTACATTATAGCGATCACGAGGAGGTTACCCCATGTGACTCTACGCTCCCTAGCAACCGGGCCAATTTGGTTGCTTAGGAGATAAGGCTGGAGTTACTCAGCACACCCTGGATTCGAACTCGTAACTTTACTCGCCGAGCTACCCAGGCCCCCGCGCACATCAATTCTAGTGCATTTTCCAATTTTTTTTTAATGTGTGAAAGTGAATGAGATTTGAGGACAGGTCAGTCTTCCATGCCCCCCTTGCAATATGTCCCACGCTTTGATAACTACTGAAATAAGGGATATATATATGTGCACTCCTACATTAAACTACAACATATTACAATATAAACAATTAAAAGTAAACATTGTCCTATTTCATCAACAGTACATCAACAGATGATCATTAGTAATTGGTTTGTTGATTGAGAACTGCTCTGCAACAGCTGAAAATCACAAGCCCTCGTGTGCGTGGATAAAATACAGTGCCACGTTTTTACACTGAAGTACGCAGTGCATGCATTTAGTTAATTAAATCATATTGAGTCACATGGCACCATGTGAGGTTCAGACATGTGAACAGCGATCTCTGTGCACTTTGCTAGTTTTAATACATTGTGTCATAAACCGGTGAGACTCGATACACCCAGATTCTTGAAGGAAGACAATCTCATACAATTCCAAATCCACTGGCTCTGGAAATATTAAAAGAAACATGCTCTAGCTGAAGCCCCCGAACAGCAGGCCACAAGCCCAGGAGTCAATGTGGCCAGTGAGGTGAAGGAAATTCGGCAACAATTGATGAATGTGTTGGCAATGCTGATGAACTTCATTGCTGACTTTGAGGAGCTTGCTGTAATACGTCGATTTTGCCACTCCATGGAGATGAAATTCACTGAGATGGTTACAAGAGAGGCGGATGTTGAGAAATCTGGAGTCATCAGAGGTAATTAGCTACTAATCCGCTAGCGACCAAGAGCAAGGTGGACTTGGAGTACATTTGGGAAAAGTAGGAAGATAAGGAGAATCATAACCGGCGGAATAATGTCCAAATTGTTAGAAATCCTGAGCGAGCAGAGGTTCAGAATATGGTGGAATTTCTGGAAGAACTCTTTCAGAGTCTGCTCGACATAACAGGCCATAAGATGGAAATCGAGCAAGCTCAAGAGTACCGGCTCAGTCAATTCGATAAATTCTGGCCAAATTTCTGGGAGATCATCCAATAAAGATCTTGTGTTATGCAAGGCGAGGAGTAAAGGAAGGCTTTCTTGGAAGAACCACAACATTTTCTTGTTCCCAGACTTTGCGAATTCGACAAGAGAGAAACGTGATTGATTCAAGGAAAGCAAGAAACTCTTACATCAAAGGAAGATCACTTTTGCACTGATGTTCCCGGCCAAATTGAGAACAGATGCTAAGGATGGCCGCAAAGAATTTACATGTCCCCCACAAGCATCGTGGAGTGAGTAAGTAATTGTGTGATATGTTGCAGCCGAGTGGGCCTGACTCACTGGACATTCAGTCAGAGGAAACTGGGCACCTTTTTTGTTTCTTTTTGTAATGGTTCTGCCTAACGGCTAGAGTTTGTTTTGTCTAGTAACACTCCTTCGAGACGGTGTTGTGGATGAATCTGCACATTCATTGTGCCTATGCCCCTATTTGTTGGAGTTTGTTTTGTGGAGTATTACTTGCAGGAAAATGGAGTGATTAGGTGATTTGTTGCACTCACGTAACAGTCGAAGGCCGGCTCACTGAACATTCATCTGACTGCCTTAGGAAACTGAACAGCATTTTTTGTGCTGGTTCCGCTAACAGCTAAAGCTTGTTTTATGGAGGAACACGTTCATTGTTTTTATCCCGCCTATTGTTTGGAGTTTGTTTTATAGATTTTCTTTCTTTATAGATGTCATTCTGTCTTACAAAATTTGTATAGAATCACTGGAATTGAACAATCCAACGGTTGTCACGGGGGCTCTCGTAGGTGTACATAGACGGTTTGAGATTAGAGGGATGGACGCTGGCTGGTGCCGTCATGCACGGAGTTAATGTGCATGTTTTCTTTTTTCTGTTTTTTTTTTTTGGTTCTGGGGGAAGTTTAGTGTTTTATTGTTGCACTAATGTTGGAATGTGGCCTTTATAATTGTTTTTGAAACACAATCTATTTTTTCTTATATGTCAAAATGTCAAATGTTAGTATGAGTGGATTGTCTCCCTCCATGTGGAATGTGAATTGGTTGGGGCACCCCATAAAAAGGAAGGTTATTTATTTTCTTAAAATGTAAGAAATATGATGGTGTTTATTCAAGAAATGCATCTTTCCAAGCAGAAAGCTGAAAAATTTGGGAAGATATGGTTTTCTTTAGTGCTGGCTTTTTAGGGGTCGGATCATACAGTATGCCTCATTCATTAAATAATCCAAAACCACAAGAACTCGTGGAGCAGCCATGGATATTAATAATGCTTTTAAAGAATCTTGATCTTTATAGTTCCACATCTTCATCTTCTGATGAAGATATTAGAAATTTTGTAGAACCATTAGAACTCCCTAAACTGACAACGGAGCAAAAAAGATTTCTTGATTCAGAGATAATCTTGGAAGAGCTTCGTGAGGTAATTAAGGTCTTGCAAGTCTCCGGGGCCAGATGGCTTTGCTGCTGAATTTTTTAGATCTTATGCTACAGAACTAGCTCCTCTTTTGTTAGAAGTTTATACGGAATCATTAAAGAATGGAAAGCTTCGGATCAGTATGATTTTTAAAAAGGACAAAGATCCAAGCGAGTGTAAGAGTTACCATCCAATTTCTCTGATCCAGCTAGACGTAAAAATATTGTCAAAAATTCTGGCTAACTGATTAAGAATAGTTATGCGATCTCTTATACATAGATAAGATGCCGTTTATTCTGGACCACAGCTCTTCTGGTAACATTAGGCATTTCATCAATATCATGATCAGACTCTGGTCACTGCTATCTCACTTGACGTTGAAAAGGTGTTTGATATTTAACTTTTTAAGATTTTAGGAATACAGTGCATCCGGAAAGTATTCCCAGCACTTCACTTTTTCCACATTTTGTTGTGTTACAGCCTTAGTCCAAAATTGATTAAATTCATTATTTTCCTCAAAATTCTACAAAGAATACTCCATAATGTCAACGTGAAAGAAGTTTGTTTGAAATCTTCTAAAAGAATAAAATAAAATCACATGTACATAAGTGTTCACAGCCTTTGCCATGACACTCAAAATTGAGCTCAGGTGCATCCTGTTTCCACTGATCATCCTTGAGATGTTTCTACAACTTGATTAGAGTCCACATGTGGTAAATTCAGTTGATTGGACATGATATGTAAAGGCACACACCTGTCTATATAAGGTCCCACAGTTAACGGTGCATGTCAGAGCATAAACAAAGCCATGAAGTCCAAGGAATTGTCTTTAGACCTCTGAGACAGGATTGTATCGAGGCACAGATCTGGGGAAGGGTACAGAAAAGATTCTGCAGCATTGGAGGTCCCAATGAGCACAGTGGCCTCCATCACCCGTAAATGGAAGTTTGGAACCACCAGGACTCCTCCTACAGCTAGCCGCCCAGCCAAACTGAGTGATCGAGGGTGAAGGGCCTTAGTCAGGGAGGTGACCAAGAACCCGATGGTCACTCTGACAGAGCTCCAGTATTTTTCTGTGGAGAGAGGAGAACCTTCCAGAAGAACAACCTTCTCTGCAGCACTCCACCAATAAGGCCTGTATGGTAGAGTGGCCAGACGGAAGCTACTCCTCAGTAAAAGGCACATGAAAGCCTACCTGGAGTTTGCCAAAAGGCACCTGAAGGACTATGAGAAACAAAATTCTCTGGTCTGATGAAACAAATATTGAATTCTTTGGCCTGAAAGCCAAACGTCATGTCTGAAGGAAACCACACACTGCTCATCACCTGGCCAATACCATCCCTACAGTGAAGCATGGTGGTGGCAGCATCATGCTGTGGGGATGTTTTTCTGCAGCAGTGTGACTAGTCAGGATCAAGAGAAAGATGAATGCAGCAATGTACAGAGATATCCTTGATGAAAACCAAAATGTACAGAGATATCCTTGATGAAAACCTGCTCCAGAGCGCTCTGGACCTCAGACTGGGGCCAAGGTTCATCTTCCAACAGGACAACGACCCCAATCACACAGCCAAGATAACAAAGGAGTGGCTACGGGACAACTCTGTAAATGTCCTTGAGTGGCCCAGCCAGAGCCCAGACTTCAACCCGATTGAACATCTCTGGAGAGATCTGAAAATGGCTGTGCACCGACACTCCCATCCAACCTGATGGAGCTTGAGATGTCCTGCAAAGAAGAATGGGAGAAACTGCCCAAAAATAGGTGTGCCAAGCTTGTAGCATCATACTCAAAAAAAACTTGAGGCTGTAATTGGTGCCAAAGGTGCTTCAACAAATTATTGAGCAAATACTTATGTACATGTGATTGTTTTTATTTTAATAAATTTGCAAAGATTTCAAACACACTTCTTTCACATTGTCATTATGGGATATTGTTTGTAGAATTTTGAGGAAAAAAATTAAATTTAATCCATTTTGAAATAAGGCTGTAACATAAAAAAATTTGGAAAAAGTGAAGCGCTGTGAATACTTTCCGGATGCACTGTACTTTTATTGGATGGATTAAGTTACTTTATAGACACCTGTTAGCGGCGGTACAAACAAATTGATTCATTTCAGATTATTTTACTCTGGATAGGGGCACCTGGCAGGGTTGCCCTGTTTCCCAATTATTGTTCTGTCTTGCCCTGGAACTCGCAGCCGCGATAAAAAGGAAGATGATTTTCCAAGGGTGGTGGCGGGAGGTAAGCTTTTGCTTTTCGCAGATGATATGTTTTTATTTGTCTCTGACCCCATTAGATCTGTGCCTTGCCTCCACAGAATTATTCATTCCTTTTCTAAATTCTCAGGATACAGATTAAATTGTTCTAAATCTGAAGCTTTGGCTCTGCCAGCATAATGCCCAGTAACAGCTTTCCAGCCGGGTGCCTTCTAGCAGCCCAAACAGGGCATTAAGTACTTGGGCATTTTATTCCCAGCAAATTTGTCTGATTTAGTTAAGAGTTCATTTTGACCCCTTAATAAAAAGGTTTGAGCGATGTGGGCAGGTGGGCTTCATTACATTTATCTATGATTGGGAAGGTTAATGTTATTAAAATGAATTGTTTTCCAAAATGTAATTACCTGCTACAATCTCTCCCTGTACTTTAGATGTCCCCTTCTCTTATTTCAAGCTATTTGATAGCAAAGCGATGTCCTTCATTTGGAATGGTAAGCATCCTAGATTATGTTACATAGGCCGACTGACAAAGGTGGGCTTGGCCTACACAAGATTTTTTTTTTTTATTATTATGCATTCATTATTATGGTCGCAGACATTTGGCTCATTGGTCACTTCCACCTGAGAGAGCCCCTCCCTGGTTTTGTATTGAACAGGAAATTCTGAGATTACTGCTTTTGTAAAGAGGTGATTTCTGCTTTTGTAAATCAGTGATTTACACATTCAGAGTCTGGGGGACAGAGCTCTAACTTCTATCAAGAGACTATGGGAGAAAGATTTAAACTTGGTATTGAAGGAGGGAGTGTGGGCTAGGATTCTAAAAAATGTCAAGTCTGCATCTAGAGATGCAAGGGTGTGCCTTATGTAATTCTTATGTAAAAAAAAAAACACTTGTTGCACTTAAATCTGTTTTGAATGCTATTCTGATGCTAGAAAAGCTTTGTAGTATGGCACTTTTCGTACATATGTCTCGCTACATAAGATGATTCGCTTATGTTTTCAGCTTTTGATAAAAGCATCTGCCAAATGAATAAATGTAATTCAAGATTTTACATCAATTCTATTGGACCCCCTCTAGATTTTATAGGCTTAGACTTAAAGACACACCCACCTGCTGGCGATGCCAATCAGAGAATGGAGACCCAAACCATTGGTGGTGTGTTAAGAGTATTTGGCACTCGGGTTTCATTTTGTCCCAGACTCTGTATTTTGGACGATGAGACGGTTATCGATGTAGAGAACAGAAACATCAGGAGTTGGGTCCCAACCAGTGTCATGATTGCCAGACAGATAGTTTTAAGGGGATGGAGGTCGGCTGGAGCGCACTAATTTCAGGAGTGGTGCTCGGAGATGGGGAGGGTGGCAGCCTTTGAAGAAGGGTCATTTAGAAGACTGGAGAATTTGTGGGGAAATGGGGTGGATATCTGGTGTTTCTGGAGGGCTCTCATGGAGGGGCAGTGGAGAGAGAGGTGTAGTTGTCAATGTGTGATTATTATATTTTTTGTGTGCATCTATATTCATGTATGACCACTGGGATATTGTTGGGGGCCAGGGTGGGGTTGGGAGGAGTAATAGTGGGGGTTAATTGTTGATTCTGTGTATATACGTTTTGTTTTTCTGTGTTTAATATGTGAATTGAAAAATTGTTAATCAGTAATTAAATCGTATTCTTTTGAAGTTTGATAATCACATTAGGTCATATCACGATTCCCATCATTCCGCCGCCAAATTTAAGACCTCTTTCAATAAAAATTAAGAATTGTGTTGTATAATTTAAGATAAAGACTTTTTATGACCTTAAATTTTGGAAAACTGAATTTAAGACATTGAGACTTAAGAATCAACAGGAACCCTGTAGAAAAATACAAATGAAAATCATCAGAATGTCACTGACTTGTCTGCTTTGATGAGCTCATGAGCGCTGACAGCAGGCGGTTCAAATAGAACCAAAGCTCCATCTTCAAATGGGTCATGAAGGGCTTTCCTCACACCGGCCCGCCTTAGACCCAGAGCCCGCAGACCCAACAAGCCTAAACACAAACAACGCAAGCATCTTTATAACCATCACACAAAGTACAGAATGATCCATTCTTAAACCAGCAAACGATCATTTGCCAAGCCAAGATCATTAGAGCATCCATGAATATAACATGGTTCTGTGTTTACCAGTGTAATTTGGGATGGGAACCTTGAACGGCTTTGACAAGATCTTGCGAATGAAGGCTTCCTGTACAAGACACAATTAATCAGTCAGTCAATTACCATATTACAGTTTATACATTCAAATCTAAGGGAGATGCAAGTACTAATATCGTTTTTACTTGCATTAAATTTACATTTGAATTCCTTGAATATTCATTTTAATCTGAAAATGCATTATGGAAGTAAATTGCAAACAGCATTTCAAATAGACTTTAACTGAAGTGTTTTTGTTTTTCTAAAAAAAAAACTCACATGCTCGTTTCCATCCACGCACACAGGCCTGTATGTGAGTTGAGTCAGGGGTTTTCTGTAAGGAGAGATGTAGTTTTCTCGACAGTCTCTCTTCCTATCTGACATCTGCAGGAGTGAATACAGTCCATCACATCTTATATTTATGATTATACATGTTTGTGATGATACTTCAACAGTTTGAATTATTAAAGTGATAGTTCACCCAAAAAAAAAAACAATTCTCGGATCATTTACTCAACCTAATACCATCCAATATGTGTATGACTTTCTTCTTCAAAACACAAAGATTTTTTGAAGAATGTTGAAGATGTTTTTTAGCTCTGTAGGTCCATACAATGCAAGTGAATGTGTACAAAAACCTTTAAGCTCCAAAAAGCACATAAAGGCAGCATTAAAGTAACCATATTACTCCAGTGGTTAAATCGAAGTCTTCAAAAGTGATATGATAAATGTGGGTGAGAAACAGTTTAATTAAAAATTAATGATGTATCTTTTGGTTATTGTGCCACAGAGGGAACATTCTCTTGACCCTGAAAACTCATCCAAGGTCATGTGCTGCAGTTCGAGCTTTTGAGATTTCGCAATAACACAGTCGACATCAGACTTATTTTAAATGTTCTTTGTTGCAGTGCTGTTAATAGCTGTCATTTGTGGAATTTCCAATAGCTAAACTTGTTGCACATGTGCAAATGGGTTAATATTTATATTTGCACATTATATATTTTATTAAAATGCAAATGCGAGCAAAACAGTCACACTGTAAAGCCCTGCATCTACCACAAACATACACACACAGTGCACATGATGTTCATAATTCTGTGTTTTCATTGTTTGAGCTGCCGGCTTCAAAATTTTATTTTGAAGCATGCAGCGCATGCAGATTATATGTTTATTTAATTAAATCTCACCCATTTGCGCTTTAATTAAATCTTAAAACATTTAATAATTTTATTTGATTAAATATGCATTCAAACATTAATTTTCGTCCTAATTATGTCAAATTTCATGACATACAGCATTTTAGAGCTAATGTAAATTTTTACTGGATTAATTGATTCTGTCCAGGTTTTCCACCTTGCGGAAATGTGGTAATTGCGGTATAAGCAGACTCCAATCGTTGAATTATTGAAAATTAATTCACACGTGTAAAGGCTGCTTCACCCGCCATGCTACCACCTTGGTGTGTGAATTTATTTTATTTTTTTAAATCAGCGTTACAACCTTCAGTGTCTAAAGTTAACAACTTTAAAACATACAAAAATGCTTTTGTCATTAACACAATGTGTTGGAACAAAAATATCATATTTTGCATTTTATCAATAAAATTATTTTGTAAGAGCAAAGCAGAGATGTCACAGATATGCAGAGAATGTACCCGACAGGACAATCAACCCCTGACGTTGCTTCACAATGCGCAGCTGGCAGCAATGACAAAGCAATGCAAATTTGTGCATTTGACACCTATCCCGAATCCCGATCATTACTACATGTAACAAAAACATTGTTAGCGACACAGTCAAACAGTTATAATAAATTTTTCCAGGACAAATCATTATTTTCCAGGACATTTATGAAATCTTTTAATTTTCCATGACTGGAAAACTGCATTGCAAAATTCCAGGTTTTCAGGTTTTCCAGGGCGCACGGGAACCCTGCTTTATTACTATAAATCTCCACCTTTAACCAGCCCTGAACAGAAGGTGATGATATGCACGAAGAATGTGAATTGCTAAATACAAAAGAACGTGAAAGTGGAGATTGATAGTACAAATTAAAAAAAAGAAGAAAAAAGGAAAAAGGGACTTAAATATTAACCTGTTTCTTACCCACACTTTTCATATCACTTCTGTAGACATGTATTAAACTACTGGAGTTGTATGGATTACTTTTATGCTGCCTTTGTGCTTTTTGGAGCATCAAAGTTCTGGTCACAATTCACCTGCATTGTATGAACCAACAGAGCTGAAATATTCTTCTAGAAGTCTTAATTTGTGACAGCAGAAGAAAAGTCATACACATCTGGAATGGCCTGAGGGTGAGTAAATGATGAGATAATTTTTCATTTTTGGTGAACTATCCATTTAAATCACAAATCTAACAAATAATGTTTCCGTTTAATTCAAAATAAGAACATAATCATTCGTAATATCTTTTTTTATGATGCAGTTTGAGAGCGTTACAAATTAGTCTTCTGCAACCGAAGAGAAAGGTAAATATTCCAAAAGGTACTTGAAGCTTTTCCACTTTTATCTTTCATTTTAAATTTGTCTTAAATAAAAAACACATATAAAAATCCATATACGTGCTATGAAGACGACTGTCATACAGAATTATGACTAAGGGTAAAATGTAACTATAATGGTTAAAATGTATCATCACACGCTGAATGGATGAAAATAGATTTTAAAAAATGCATCAGGTTACATTTAAACACTTGCATAGTGTATTTCATAAACCCGCGCGTTGATTAGAATACACCCCTCTATGGCGAGCAGGAAGCAAACTGCACTTTATGCGTTTCAGAAATTACGTTCTGTCATCAGCTGACAACGAGAAAAGGAAGAACAAATAACATGAAGCCAGTATAATGTTTGTTTTATTTTAACACATTTGTATTTGTATTACATAGTATTTGCCAAAACTTTTTAAGTCACCAATGGCACCAAAAGAAGAAAATAAAGCTTAAGAACAGGCTTATAGCTTGTTATATGTTTAGCTGATTTCAATAATTACATGACAAAACATTAACAAAAGCTGAATAAATACATATTTTGTTATTGATTAATTATCATTTAAATAATTTATTATAACTTACTATTAATTATAAATAATAATGAATATCTATTTAGGAAAATATGCTTTGGTTTGTCCAAAGCAGCCTCCATAACTTCTTAGGCTGTATTTTACTGTTGGCAAAAAAAAAAAAAAAATTTAAATTAAAAGTATTCAATAAATATTACGAATTTGTATACATTATAAATAAATAAATGACTTAACTGATTTCAATTGGATTACATTGCTGTTATATATATATTTTTTTTCTTCAAATCTAGACAGGCCCCATTCCAGCAGCCGTCACTCCAACAACTTATCCTTGAGTAATCATGTTAAATTACTAATTTTGTACTCAAAAATCACTTGTCATTAAATCAAACACAATTGAAAGCTATTTGATTCATTACATAAAGCTTAACATTGTCTTCGTGTTTGTTTTTGAGTTGCCACTGTATGCAATAGACTGGCATGTCTTAATGTCAATATTAGGTCTAAAATGGCAAAAAAAAAAAAAAAAAAAAAGAAAAGAAAAGAAAAAGAAAAGAAAAAGAAAAGAAAAAGAAACAGCTTTCTCTAGAAACTTGTCAGTCAATCATTGTTTTGAGGAATGATGTCTATAATGCTTGAAATTGCCGAAAAGAAACAACTGGCACTAGCAAAGGCAGAATGAGATGTGGAAGTCCAGATGTACAACTAAACAAGAGGATAATACATCAGAGTCTCTAGTTTGAGAAATAGACGCCTCACATGTCCTCAGCTGACAGCTTCATTGAATTCTACAAGCTCAACACCAGATTCATGTACAACAGTAAAGAGAAGGCTCAGGGGTGCATGTCTTATGATAAGAATTGCAAAGAAAAAGCCACTTTTGAAACAGAAAAACTAAAAGAAAAGGTTAGAGTGGGCAAAGAAACACAGACATTGGACAACAGATAATTGAAAAAGAGTGTTATGGATCTTAACCCCATTGAGTTTTTGTGAGATCAGCTAGACTGTAAGGTGTGTGAGAAGTGTCCGACAAGACTGCCACATCTATGGCAAGTGCTACAGGAAGCATGGGGTGAAATGTCACCTGAATATCTGGACAAACTGACAGCTAGAATGCCAAGGATCTGCAAAGCTGTTATTGCTAGACATGGAGGAGAAGGATTTTTTTGATGAGAACACTTTGAAGTAGAGCTATACATTCCATTCTCAGATGCTTCTTGCTTCTAAAGTTTCTCTAGAATTTATTGTCTTTACAGCTGCTAAATATTTAAGTAATCATTAATTCCCAATGGGATTTACTATTAGAGACTACAGTGTACCAATGAGCCTTTTAAACATCTTTACAAGGAAAGTTCACCCAAAAATAAAAATTCTCTCATGATTTACTCACCTTCATGCCATCCCAGATGTAAATGACTTTCCTTCTTCTGCAGAATACAAAAAAAGATTTTTAGAATAATACCTCAGCTCTATAGGTCTATAAGATGCAAGTGAATGGGTACCATTACTTTGCAGCTCCAAATCACATAAAAGTAACATAAAAGTAATCCATAAGTATACAGTGGTTAAATGCATGTCTTCAGCAGTGATATAAGTGAGGGTGAGAAATGGATCAATGTTCAAGACCTTTTTTATTACACATTCTCCTCCCTGCCCAATAGGTGGCGATATGCATGAAGAATGTAAATTGCTAAACACAAAAGAAAATGTGAAAGTGATATTGAAGACTAATAGTAAAAAAGGACTTAAATATTAAGCTCTCTCACCCACACCTGTCATATTGATCAGAAGACATGGATTTAACCACTTGTCATTTTGATTACTTTTATGCTGCATTTATGTGCTTTTTCAAGCTTCAAAATTTCCACACCCATTCACTTCCATTGAATGGATCAACAGAGCTGAGATATTCTTCTAAAAATCTTTGTTTGTGCTTTGCAGAAGAAATTAAGTCATACACATCTGGGAAGCTAGGAGACTTTTCATTTTGGGTGAAATTTTCCTTCAAGGCCACTTAGCTTTTCAAATCCGTGGAGTCAATTTCACAAACCGGCCAGCAGATGGCACAGTACAGCTATAAATTGCAGTTGTTACTGAAGTCAATCAACTCCTGAAGACAGAATAAGTCAGGGAAGTTTGACTGGAAGTTTGTTATTAGTTCCCTCACTGCCATTGCCCCCTGAAATGATTTTCAGGGCATTTTTTACCTGTATAAGGCATATTGTTTTTCTAACCATGTAAAATGAACAGTTTGTCATACATTTATGTTAATTACTTCCACTGAATCAATTGAAATACAATCTAAACTGTTATGTCTCTTAGCCAGAAAACCAAATAAACATGAAAAGGATAGTTCACCCTAAAATTAATATTCTCACATAATTTACTCACCTCATGCCATCCCAGAAGGGTATGACTTTCTTTCTTCTGCTGAACACAAATAGTGTAATAGAAGAATATTTCAGCCCAATATTTAACCACTGGAGTCTTATGCATTACTTTTCTGCTGCCTTCATCTGCTTTATGAGCTTCAAATTTCTGGCCACCAATCACTTGCATTGTATGGACCTACAGAACTGAGATATTCTTCACATCTGGAATGAGGGTGAGAAAGTGACGCAAGATTTTTCATTTTGGGGGTGAACTTTTCCTTAAGTCTTACAGTTTATGAAACAAAGTTAAACACCTGGTTCACGCAAATGGTGCTCTGTATTTTTATTTAAATCCATAATTTGTAAAAAATCTGAGCAATAAATTCCAGGTTTGTACACTTTATAAATAATACAAATATAATTATAATAACATGTACACAAAACATTATAATAAATACATATATCAAACAATAGCAGTCATTTCCTGTAAATAAAGCTGGGGATGCATAGCATCCAAAGAGTTAAGTGATGTCATATTTCAAAAGGATCCTTAAGGAAAAAAATGTACTTTGTCACTGGGAAACAAAATGAGATTTCGAGACTACAGCAACAAACAATAAAATCCTGTTTCCTCAGTTCTCAATGGATCAAGCCTCAAAACTGACCAAAACGTCCCAAATTATCAAAACAACATTATTGCTTTTGATATAAAAGTGAGAGGTGTCTTAATAAAGAAATTATATAATGAATATCCTGTCGAACATTATTAAAAGGTTGGGAAAAGAGCTCAACATTTAATCTATTATTATCAGACACAGAACAGAGAACAAAACACTGCAAGAAAATAAAAAGATAATTTCAAAACAAAATCTGTTGAATAATGTTTTCAATTACTCTGATTAATGTCCAAATATACACAATGGGGGAAACAAAATTTGTGAGTTTTATTATCTCTCAATCATTTTTAAACAATTAAGCAGATTTTCTCCCTAAATTATGTGCAATAATGTATTTATATTACCCAACATATCCACTTCTGCCATTACTTACATTGCTCTGTACATAATATACTGTATTTCTGTTCTTTATATAACAGATTGTAATACATTTGCACTACGTGTGTGTATGTGGGTATGTATGAAGGCGAGTGTATCTACGTATATGTATAATTATTTATTTTTTATTCTTTTTTGTTTTAATTACCTATGTCTTGCTGCTGTTTTTGGTATTGTTGTACACTGGAAGCTCCTGTCACCAAGACAAATTCCTTGTATGTTTACGCATACTTGGCAATAAAGCTGATTCTGATTCTTATTACTGTAATGCATCCAGTTATATATATATAAAGAATTTACATTTACCATTATTCTCAATGGTGATTCTCATTGTTGTAAATTTACTAACTGTAGTACGGTTAAAGGAATATTCCTGGTTCAATAAATTAAGCTCAATCAGCAGCATTGTTGGCATAAAGTTGATTGAACAAATAATTTTTACTTGCCCCTCCTTTTATAAAAAAAAATCTGGGTGACAGCGAGGCACTTATAATACTCACTTTTTCAAAAATATAGCCAAAAGACATATGTGTAAACATAATTCTGTGTAATGTTATAACCAATTTTACAACTTCATTACCATGACGATATAATGTCAACAAACCTAAAACCCTAAAATGACTGTAAAAATGACAATTTAAACAACTTTACAGCACAAATAATACATGCGTTTTGACAGAAGAATTAATGTAAGTGCTTTTACAAAATTATAAAACTTCATATTTCTGCCTTTAAACCCTCCAAATATGTGACCCATTCATTTCCATTGCAAGTGCCTTACTGTAACCTTGATTTTCGCCTCTTTTTATTTTGGGCGATTGAGCTTAACTTATATTGAACCTGGAATACTCCTCTAACAACAATGTAGTACAATGATTTGTATAATTTAAATCAGCAGAAATTTAAGGAAATACAACAAATCCTACCATGATGTATAAATACTTTACAAATTAAATAATATTTTTAATAATTATTATTATGATTTCATTATAGTAACAAGAATGGAGGGTGCTTAAATATCATGAAAATAAATGTCATGATGCAAAACAACTGTACCAAAAATGTAAAAATAAATAAATAGGCTTGTTTTCATTAAGTATAATTTTTAATTCCTTTCATCTTATTTTTTTTGGTTTCTTGAGATTCACTAATGAATTAGTGTAATCGTGTTATAGCAAACAGGTAGTAATAGTGTCTCTGAGAGAGTTACAAGTTATATAAGTGTAAACCTTAACGTAAACCATGTGATTAAATCAGTAACAGTGAGAAACGGAATAGACGAGTGACCTTCCCAATGGAACAATTTAGATTGCAGAGGTGTAAACTAACAATACCACATTTTAAAGAAGAAATCTTTGCTTTTGTTTACCACACAGGTTTAATTTCCAGCCACAGCTGGATTACTGCTGACCTCTTTCCCTACCTGAGGTGATCTGTGCTTTGGTATATCATTGAACTTAATACCAGAAACCATAGTTTGAAAACAGTTGACATTTTCTCTGTAAGAACATACAGTTTGTTCAAGTGGTACACTACAGTGCCATGGACCTAAGTCAGGATAGACCAGGATGCAAAATATACTTTCAAGGGGATCAACGTTTTAAAAGGATTTTTTAAAATTTTCTATTGGAAAGTTTTGATGTTCATCTCAAATTGTCTTTTGGAGCCAAATGTCAACTATCAACTACTATAGACTTTTTAAACTAAAGTTTTTGGTAAAAGTTGTATACAGGAACAAAATATATTACAGTATATTTATACAGTATGTGTGTGTATATACAGTATCTATCAAAAGTGAGTACACCCCTTACATTTTTGTAAATATTTGATTATACCTTTTCATGTGACAACACTGAAGAAATGACACTTTGCTACAATGTAAAGTAGTGAGTGTACAGCTTGTATAACAGTGTAAATTTGCTGTCCCCTCAAAATAACTCAACACACAGCCATTAATGTCTAAACTGCTGGCAACAAAAGTGAGTACACCCCTAAGTGAAAATGTCCAAACTGGGCCCAATCAGCCATTTTCCCTCCCCGGTGTCATGTGACTCTGTTAGTGTTACAAGGTCTCAAGTGTGAATGGGGAGCAGGTGTGTTAAATTTGGTGTTATCGCTCTCACACTTCCTCATACTGGTCACTGGAAGTTCAACATGGCACCTCATGGCAAAGAACTCTCTGAGGATCTGAAAAAAAGAATGGCTGCTGTTCATAAAGATGGCCTAGGCTATAAGAAGATTACCAAGACCCTGACACTGAGCTGCAGCACGGTGGCCAAGACCATACAGCAGTTTAACAGGACAGGTTCCAATCAGAACAGGCCTCGCAATGGTCGACCAAAGAAGTTGAGTGCACGTGCTCAGCATCATATCCAGAGGATGTCTTTGGGAAATAGACGTATGAGTGCTGTCAGCATTGCTGCAGAGGTTGAAGGGGTTGGGGGTCAGCCTGTCAGTGCTCAGACCATATGCCGCACACTGCATCAAATTGGTCTGCATGGGTGTCGTCCCAGAAGGAAGCCTCTTCTAAAGATTATGCACAAGATAGCCCGAAAAACAGTTTGCTGAAGACAAGCAGACTAAGGACATGGATTACTGGAACCATGTCCTGTGGTCTGATGAGACCAAGATAAACTTATTTGGTTCAGATGGTGTCAAGCGTGTGTGGCAGCAACCAGGTGAGGAGTACAAAGACAAGTTTGTCTTGCCTACAGTCAAGCATGGTGGTGGGAGTGTCATGGTCTGGGGCTGCATGAGTGTTGCCAGAACTGGGGAGCTACAGTTCATTGAGGGAACCATGAATGCCAACATGTACTGTAACATACTGAAGCAGAGCATGATCCCCTCCCTTCAGAGACTGGACTGCAGGGCAGTATTTCAGCATGATAATGACAACAAACACAACTCCAAGACGACCATTGCCTTGCTAAAGAAGCTGAGGGTGAAGGTGATCGACATGTCAAGCATTTCTCACCAACAGAAAACAGTTCATCCACATCAACAGCTGCGCCTCCTCCACCGCTCCGTTGTCCCAAGGTGTCCCCCAGGGCTCAGTGCTTGGTTCTTTGCTCTTCATATTATACCTGCTTCCCCTTGGCAACGTCATTCGCCACCATGGTCTTAACTTTCACTGCTATGCAATGATATCCAGCTCTACATCTCCACCAAATCCATCACTTCTGCCACCCACTCCACTCTCTCTAACTGTCTCGATGATATTAATTCGTGGATGCAAACCAATTTCCTTAAACTTAACTGTGACAAAACTGATATGATAATCATCGGTCCCAAATCTATCACTGAATCCATTCACAGTTTCTCCGTCACTGTTGACACCAGTACAGTGTCTCCATCCCTTCAAAGTCACGACCTTGGAGTTATTTTTGACAATAACCTCTCCTTTGGACACCACATAAAACAAATCACCAAAACTGCCTTTTTTCACCTCAAAAACATCTCCAGACTTCGCCCAACACTCTCTTTCTCCGCTGCAGAAATCCTCATCCACGCCTTCATCACCTCCAGAATCGATTACTGCAACAGCATCCTATACGGTACCTCAACCAAAACATTAAATAAACTCCAGTACATCCAGAATTCTGCTGCTCGTCTGCTCACTCACACCCGCACTGGTGACCACATTTCCCCTGTCCTCCAGAACCTCCATTGGCTTCCGGTCCCACAACGAATTCAATTCAAAATCCTCCTCACACATAAAGCCCTTCATAACCAGGTCCCTTCCTACCTCACTGACCTGCTTAACCGCCACAACCCATCCCGTAGCCTTCGCTCATCTGACGCCAACCTCCTGACTCCACCTCTCAGGACAAAGCATCGAACCTGGGGTGACAGAGCCTTCTCTATAGCTGCCCCCTCACTTTGGAACTCTTTCCCAAAACAAATCTGTGACTGCACCGACCTTCTAGCGTTCAAATCATTGACTAAAACTCACCTTTTTAAATTGCTTTTAATGTGTAGTTAAGTTTGATGTGTTTTTACCATTTGATGTTGTTTTTGCTGCTTTTATGATTTTATGTAAAGTGTCTTTGAGTATTCAGAAAAGCGATCACAAATAAAATTTATTATTATTATTATTATTATTATTATTTCTCCAGACCTAAACCATATTGAGCATCTGTGGGGCATCCTCAAATGGAAAGTGGTGGAGCACAAGGTCTCTAACATCCACCAGCACAGTGATGTCGTCATGGAGGAGTGGAAGAGGACTCCAGAGGCAACCTGTGAAGCTCTGGTGAACTCCATGCCCAAGAGGGTTAAAGCAGTGCAGGAAAATAATGGTGGCCACACAAAATATTGACACTTTGGGACAAATTTGGACATTTTCACTTAGGGGTGTACTCACTTCTGTAACCAGCGGTTTAGACATTAATGGCTGTGTGTTGACTTATTTCAAGGGGACAGTTATACAAGCTCTACACTCACTACTTTACATTGTAGCAAAGTGTCATTTCTTCAGTGTCACTTTTGTGATATATATATATATATATATATATATACACACACACACACACACACACACACACACACACACACAGTATACATACTATATATATATATTCATTATTTATGATTACATTATTTTATTTGAGCTTTTTTCTGATTTTTTTTTTTTCTGAATTTTTTATTTAGTTTCAGTTTTACATTAAGTTTTAGAAGTTAAAATGTTTTTCAACAAAAAATGTTTCCCTTTTCACACTTTGATGACGTGTTTCACATGCAAGTGTGAAGTATTGTCTACTCTGACTAAGGTCCATTCTAATAGAAAATGCACAGAAAACTCCTTGTGCAGTGATTGCTAAAAAATAACAATGCTGATCAATGCTTTGAAAAATATTTTTTTTCAGGACACTGTTCGATGTGTTCAGTACACCATATGTTAAGGAGGTATTTCTTCAAATTTCATCAATAGAGGTTAATGGATATGACATCCAGATCCCTAGCTAGTTGGGCATGTGTGTGTTTTGTGAGTGTGCAAGAAATAAAAAGTTTGCGACACTCTTAGAACTAGGCGTGACACAATAAAACAGCAATCAAGAAAATGTCTTTCATGTAAATCTGAATTTGTGTCCTAAACAGCTGCAACTCTAATGAGTGACAGAACATTCTGTCAGTAGCCCTGCCCAAATAAATCTTTTTGGTCCAAAATCCTGCTCATATAGCTGTATCAAGAGATCAACAGCTGGGAGTTAAATCTCATGAATATTCTTCATAGACAAACACATTTTAACAATAACTTATAAATCTTTAAAGACAGACCTACTGTGAGCTCCAAGGTTGTTAATCAATGCTATATACTTCTGTTAAAGCCATTAGTCCATGTCATCTCAACTTTTTAAATTCATGTTTAATAGCAGAATTCCAGACTAAGAGCAGTGCAAGCCATGATCCTGAGGGGTTAAATTCACCAATCAGAGAGTCGTTGCAAAGCAGGCAAAAAGAGCTCTGCAGTGACCGCTCATTCCCATAACAAACTGAGAATTATGCAATCAAATTGCTATCCGTACACTCTCAACCTACTTAAATATGAATAAATATTAGAATATTTTGCCATAAAATTAAAATATATTGTTTCTTCACTTATGATATACAACTTTAAATCAATAGTTTTATATATTTCAATCATTTTCGAATCAATAACATCATTCGCAATGCTTCATGGGATTGTAGTTCATTCCCTCATGAAAAACATCAAGTACACAGACTTGTACCTTTGTCTTTTTGTCTGATTTTCAAATACTTGTTTACTTAAAATCGAAGCTTGTAATGTTGTGATTCACCTTGGAGCTGGTTGGTTTGGGTGATGGCTTATAACTATTTAATTTTTTTGAAATTCTTATGAAAAATTGAACGGGAAAAATACTTCCGGAGCCGAAACAAATGAAAAAGTTGGTAGGCACCGTTGACCTCTAAACATCAAACGCCTTCTGACTGACTGCAATTGTGTCAAGTTGAGCAGTAGCTTCGCGTTCAGCATGTACAGGAAATTTGCTGGAAACTTATTGCATCGTGCCTGGTTTTGACACAATGTTTCTTGATAAACCATAAATGATGAGTACCTTCTGCTCTGTTAAAATGAACCTTCATGGTATCCACGATATTCTTAAAATCTCATAATGCCTTATAAAAGCAGAAATGTGAAATGTTGCCCTTCAAGTTACTTCAATTATAAAACTCCAGTTCGGAGCAGATATCTGAGGACTCTATCAATGTTTATCGGCTCTCTAATGGAGATGCTGAGGTCAGAGAAGATGTGGCATCTCCTCTACAGTCTCAAAAACCAGTGCAAATGACCTCTACCCTGCAGGTCATCCCTTTTTCCAGTGGTTCCTCATGGTACAAGACCCGCTGTGTTTGCACCCTATCCACACTAGCTACTTCCACACCATCCATCCAGGCATCACCAGGAGCACAGCATCGCTGTTTCCTTTCTGAGTAATTCCAAGGAACATCCAAGGAACCACTTTGGATTGAAGCATAACTTTGGATTGACTTTAACGGTTGCGTTTCCTCTACCTCTCTCATCCCACACAGCTACAGTTCGCTGCTGAAAGCCATTTGATGGTCTGCCAACTTGTCTGGGCATCCATGAACGAGATGGTCTCAAAGCGCGTTGGTCTGCAGCAGGGATGGGTGCTCACCTTGCGGCTTGGAACACTGCCATTATCTGTCAGCACTTTCAGGGCCAAGTCGTAGTTCTTGCGGGCACTCATGCATGTCCCCACACAGTACTTGAACATCACGATTTCTTCCGAGTCATATCCAAGCCCAAGGTCACGCACCCTCATCTCCTTCCTCTCCAAACGACAGTCCTGGCTGCTGCGACCTTGTGTCCGGTTACGACGTTCCTTGCGGTTCTTAGGGGATTTCCTTGAACTGGAGGTATTTGTAGAGGAACGCTGCCACCGGATTCGATGTCCCTCACCCTCCTCAGCCAGGGATGAGTCTAATGAGACAGAAAACATGCAAACTGAAGTGACTATGGGCAGTGTTAATCTCGTCATGGTACAACTGACAAAAATGTTCGTTGATGAACGGATAACCAAGGCAAGACAAAAAAAAAAAAAGATGCAACGTGACAATAATCAGATGGTTTTTAATGTAAAACATCCTGTTGACAAAAATATTTAGAAAAAAAAATAATATTGCAAGATATTAACAAAGCTCTAACATGGTTTATTTATTTAAAGATTAATATTTATTTAACAAAATCTAGAAAGAATTTATTCAAATCCTCCAGTCATTGTGTGTTGGGGCTGCAAGATCTGAACACCTGCACAATGAATTTTACTAACGGGTTAATTACCTCACTCAAACACATCCTATATATGTGGCATTAATAAGCTATATCTGCAACATAAACATAATATTACAACTTACATCTGCACAGACAATAAAGGGAATGAACAGGTGAACTTACAAGTAACGCAATATCCTAAACTGTCTAAACATGAGGAATTCACAACATAGTAACTTCTAATTACTCTAATATTGGTAGCTACTTCAGTATATGAATTATGCTATTTTTTCAAGAGCTCATGTTTCTAATGTTGTTAATCTTACATATTAATACATAATAATCTTTAATATGTCTGATGCATGTTTAAATACTTGTTAGTTGTTATACAGTTCATTTCTCCATAACCAAAATGTTAATTGTTATTCAACAAAAATTCACATTACGTCAGTGTAACAAAGTTACTGTAATTAGAGACAGGTGTTAGGCATAATTTAGCTCAGGTGCAAGCGCCCTTACCGCTTTCCTCTCCCGGACGGGCGCTTGACCACGCCCCCGCTGCCACATACCCCCACCGCCCGACTCAGGCCGGGGCGCCATCCGGCCTGTCTACCACTCCCCCCCATTCCTGGAGAGAAAGTCAGCGACAGCCATCTGCACCCCCGGTCTGTGGACCACCTTGAATTTAAAGGGCTGGAGAGCCAGATACCAACGGGTGATCCGGGCATTAGTATCCTTCATGGAGCAGCTACCGCAGACAGGCGTCCCGGAGCCGTTGAGCAAACGCGAACGGGCGATCGGACTTCTCTAGCTTCATGCCCCGGAAGAGCTGGCGATTCTCTTCCGGGCTCCGACTGACCCGTTGCAGAATGGCCCTCTTCAGGTCAGAGTAAGCCGGGAGGTTTGTCGCCGGCAGTTGTTGTGCCGCGATTTGAGCTTCCCCGGACAGGAGAGGAATTAGGCGGGCTGCCCACTGTTCGGGCGGCCAGCCCCAGATTTCTGCCGTCCGCTCGAACAAGTCGAGGAAGGCCTCAGGATCATCTGCTGCCCCCATCTTCTGTAACATGGGCGGGGGTAGCGTAGCGCGGGTGTCCGGGGTCGCGGCTGTAGCCGACGCAGTCTCCTGGCTGAGGAGGCTCCGGATGGCGAGCCGGTCCTCTGCCTGAGCCCGCATGATCTCGAAAAACCGTCGATCTTGGTCCTGGCGGAGCTCAAGCAAGGATTGCTGGTGGCTTTGATGTAACGTCGCGAGGGACTGGAGGACTTCCGCCAGCTGGGAGGACTCTATGGGGCGACTTGCTCCATGCTTGGAGAGTAATTTTCCCGGGTTTCGGCACTAGTGTAACAAAGTTACGGGAAGGGCGATCAAGGAGGACACAGGAAACGGGGTTGGACTGAAGGTAGGCTTTTTAATTTCTCTTAACACAACACAACATGCAGCACACTGGGTTGCTTTTTTAGGCTTTCTCTCTCTCTCTCACTGGAGGCTCGGAGTCCGCTTTTATGCCGCTCTCCTCGTGCTCACTGGAATTAGAGACAGGTGTTAGGCATAATTTAGCTCAGGTGTAAGCGCCGTTACCGCTTTCCTCTCCTGGACGGGCGCTTGACCACGCCCCCGCTGCCACAGTCAGGTTTGGTGTCAGTAGTTGGGTTTTTATCCACAGATTTGATTGCAAATTGTGCAGTATTTCATAAAAAATGATGGATGGAAACTCATACTGCATAAGTTCAAAACCTGACTAAAGATATCTAGTGTCATTGGTTTTCTCGTGACCAAACATCATTGTTGTCAAACCTGACACAACACTATATTTTCAGTGAATAATTACTTACATTTCAGTCTGTTCATCACACAAACCCATCAAACCACATCAATATATAATGCACAAGAAATAATAGGTTGTTTTATTTTATTTATTTTTGTGTGTGTCATTTTTAGAACTTGATAACCCCAATCCCAATTAATTTTTATTTTGTAAAAGATATACAGTATTGTTGTTTCCAAAAGAAAGAAAGGTTGGAAACAACACAAATATGAGTAATTGATGATAAAATGGAAATCTTTGGGTGAACTATTCCTTTAAAAGTTCATCTCCAGTTGGTGTCTCTAAAGCATTAAAATAGCCTTTTTCACTGCATAAAGCACATCCGCCCACTGCAATGCAACACTGACATTTAAAAGGGTGATAACATTAGTGGCCCTGGTTCACATCTCAATAGCTAATCATGTAACAGCGAATGCCTCTCAACTGAGTTCACACCAGTGTGAAATTCTTGCCGTTATTTGCAGGACACTATATCGCCATGACTCTTGTCTGTTATCATCCTGTATAACTCATGCTGCAGAAGTATACCGCTTTGAGAACATCCCCTGACATGTTACATCTCGTTTAAAGAGTTTTTATCTTCAAGTCACTAAGTAAGGAGAAACTAGGAATATGAATTAAAATTTTCTTCAGGCAAAGATTGGGGTAATTAGCTTCCAAGAGAGCAATTTGCTGTGTCAAAACCTGCACGGAGTAGGTTTGGATTATTTGAAGTGGAACACAAAATTGATAAGAAGGGTGTGCTGAGATAATTCCTATTCTATTGCATGCATGAGCTGGGAACAAACATATGCAATTTGTGCCGAAATACTGTATATCTACTGAAAGTTTTAAAAACATTCTGATCATGTTTACCGCATTGCATAACACAACTGATGGAGTCATGTTAACACTGCATGTCGTTTATTAGTAATAAGGAATCTATTTTATTTTTTTTTTTTAGATAAAAGAGCTTGATGTTCTATGAAAACATACTGTCACTTTCCGAAATCAAAACTGCAAAAATAACTTGTCCAGAAACTCAAAACATCAATAAAACAGCCTACATTTACATGTCAACAATGCCTATAGAGTGTTCCAAAACTGGTTCCCCCAGCCACGGTGAGGTAATATAAGTAGAATAGATGCCCTTTTTCTTAAACACCAAAAGAACTAATAAGAATTACATATGACTCTCTCACACCATGTGCTGTTTCACACTTTGTGTATCACCTACTGCTCTGCATAACCTTCTGAAGAATTGCAATGTTGGAAACAAGTGGCATACTTAAATTTTTCCTTTGATCAAATTAAACTTTGGTCATGATCATTTCAGTTTGATCATAAGAGTTTGACTGGCACATTAGAGTGTAGATTGTTTTGTAGATCTGTCACAATGTAATGCATTCAGTAGTTTGCAAGTTAATGTAATACTGCAATGAGGATAGTGTAAACCTGTTTGGCTCGCTGTCCCTGGAGGAGGGCTCGAGGTTTGAGACTTGACTTGCTGCGTAAAAACCTGCATGGAGTAAGTTTAGATGATTTGAAGTGGACAACTAAATTGATAAGAAAGGTGTGCTGAGATTAGGAATCGTCGCAGCATGGGTGTAAGCAGCTGCTTACTCTGGCATGTGACTGGTCGGATTAAATGAGCATTGTAGTGCGGAGGAGGGCAGGTCTGGGTCGAAATGAGGCACGCCCCTACCCCAATCAACCTTTGCGCTACAAACACGCTCCTCCCGAACTTTTGTTATGAAACTCCATTCAATGCAAAGAGATCATCGCATGTCCTCACAAGATAACCCATTTTGCATTCCACACGTTTTTTTTTTTTTTTTTGCTTTATAATGTACACAGACATTTCATTTGCACAGAACGTTATAAATAAAATACTGTAAAAACAGAAGATATGCAAGGATTTTGCCTTGAAACAGGTGCTAACTGTCACAGTGACTTAACACAGAACTAATTCAGAAGATAAATGGTGACTTTAATGTGTTGGGTGAATGTCAAGAAAACAAATCCAGCACACATTTAGCCCCAAAATCAAAAAAAAAAAAAAAAAAAAAAAAAAGAGACATTACATTATTGTTGGTGACATTATTGTTATCTCATCTGACTCTGGTGCACTCAGTCTCCTAGTCCTCTTAGACCATAGCGCAGCCTTTGATATGGTTTGCCATTTTGGGCTCCTTACTCACCTATCTGGTATTTGTATTACTGGTACTGCCTTTCAGTGTCTAATTTCATATCTCAACAATACATCAGTATTAACGAACACAAATCTCGCTACGTCTCTGTCTCATGTGGTGTACCTCAAGGATCAGTTCTTGGTCCCCTTCTTTTTGTTATCTACATGCTTCTATCTAGATCATCCATCAGCATGGACTTAACTATCAAAATTTCAGTTTTGTCTGTGTTCAGTTTTAAAAAGTTTGCAGCCATCTAAACTTTAAGATCTTGGAGGCAAGCAGTAATGGAAGTCGGTGGAAAAACAGATTTGGTCCGGGACACGATCGGCATAACTTGGCAGCAAACTTTCTAAAACGGAAAACAGAAAAAAAGAAATTTTGTTTAGTTGGTCCAAAATCCAAAATGGTTTTCTGGTTAGGTCTTCACCCACTATACGAAACCTGGGTGTACAATTTGACCCTACACTGTGTTTTGAGGTCCATATTAGCCAACTTGTTAAATCCTTTTAAATGCTTGCCTAAGTTCTTCACTAAGCTTTAAAAATGCTGAAACTGTCATCCATGCTTTCATGACCTATGGTTTAGATTTCTGTATCTCTCTGTTTGCTGGTTTACCTGCGAAAGTGCTTCACTGCTTACAACTTGTTAAAAACTCTGCTACTCATGTTTTCATACATTTCAAGAAATCATCTCAAATCACTCCTATTCTTCACCAATTGCACTGACTCCCTATTACCCATCGCATACGGTTAAAAATTATTGTATTAGTCTTTACAAAAAATCTAAAAAGCCAAAAAAACAAAACAACAACAAAAAAAAACATTTATCTACTGAATCCCTTCTGGCTAAGAGGGAACATGATCGTGGTCGAGCGAAAACTAGAGTGAACATCAGCAGAGCATTTGATTCCTGAAGGGACCTTTGTTCGGTTTTGGGGATCAAAACCGACCTTCAATTGGCGTTCTTCTTTTTGGACAGGTAACATACATTTAACATTTATGCATTTGGCAGACGCTTTTATCCAAAGCGACTTACAGTGCACTTATTACATGGACAATCCCCCCGGAGCAACCTGGAGTTAAGTGTCTTGCTCAAGGACACAATGGTGGTGGCCGTGGGGCTCGAACCAGTGACCTTCTGATTAACAGATATGTGCTTTAGCCCACTACACCACCACAACTCTGCATAGGTAGGCTTACATAACTACAAAGCATGTGAAATATAGTGCCATAAGGACTGATCTGTGTAATTTTAACTAACTTGATCTTGCCTGCTAACGCTGATGAATTGCAAGCTACCTTGCTTCATAACTTTCAAATAATAATTTCAACAATATTCTCTTTATACTATAAGTAAGGTATACTGGATCAATTTAAGCAAATACACTGGTTTCTTGATCATAATACAGTATATGACAAAACATACAACAGCAGTGCAACAGCAAACTGTCTGGTATAGTTTGGTAGTATGTAGCTGTATGTGTGTATCAGTAAGCTATGTTAGCTGATACGTAGCTTTAGTTTAGTCTCAACGTTTTTAGTAAAACAATCATAACTGTGAAATTTTAATTATGCTACCGCATCTGTCAGCATGATGCCAGGGAATCATGTTCAGTCTCTTTGTACGTTACGTCACTGTTTTGGATGCTCGCTCGCTCACATCCCTATGGAGTGTGTGCATGAGCAATAGGCAGGGGTTGAAAGAGTACTGAAAAATCATACTCAAGTAGAAGTACTGTTACTTCCCAAAAAAACTTGTATGAGTAAAAGTAGCCATCCTAAAAACTACTCAAGTAAGAGTAAAAGAGTAGCTAATTTAAAAGTACTCATGAGTAGTGAGTATTGAGTACAGAGTTGCAAAACCTATGCCCCATTATAATGAACACGGTATGCCAACTTTTAAAATACATCACTTATCAATGATAAACACTACATTAATCTGAAAAAAAAGAAAAGGGAGACATGATAACAAATGAAAAGATTAAAAGTTATTTTCAATACAATTACATTAAAATCAGTTTATGTGTAGGGTCTAAATGTCCCTTAATGCAGACTGAGTGTTATTGTGGTACATAAAACATGGTCAAACAATGCAAAGAATGCAAAAAAATGCTAAATAAGCAGGATCACTTCACACGTCATGCCCTGCACAATAGAGGTAGAGCAGGCATTGGAAAAGTTGTTTGGAACCGGGGCTACATCATGCTTAAAAAGGAATAATTCACCAAAAATGAAAATTCTCATCATTTACTCACCCTCATGCCATCCTGGATGTGTATGACATTATTCTGCAGAATACAAATTAAGATTTTTGGAAGAATATTTCAGCTCTTTTGGTCCATACATTGAAATTCAATCGGTGCTAAAATATTGAAGCTCCACAAATCACATTAATCAGCATAATAGTAGTCTAATCCATGTGCCTCCAGTGGTAAATCCATGTAATTTTTGTGTGAATTATTTCACATCGTATCACATGGGGGGGGGGGGACATTATCCTTTTGAAATACGTTCCACATTGATTTATTTCTTGTATCTTT
Organism: Xyrauchen texanus; assembly: GCF_025860055.1. NCBI lineage: Eukaryota > Metazoa > Chordata > Actinopteri > Cypriniformes > Catostomidae > Xyrauchen > Xyrauchen texanus. The sequence continues at coordinate 4,369,088 of NC_068288.1, read as the reverse complement.
TAAGCCAAGAAATAGTTGTGTTCTCATTCTAATGCATGATGCACAATTTTCAAAAGTTTGTGACTGGTGGAATGCTCTACTGAAGTATTGCTATGCAAATGCTGATACTTTTCTATCTTTATAAATGCTGAGAATAATGATACATAATTTTATCATCTCTGCTTTCCTGGTAATTTATTATACTCTATATATCTGGGTCATTATTATAAAAAAAATGAACAATATTTAAAAAAAATATTATTATTAAAAATGTCACCGTTTTATTCTATTACATTAATACTTTTAAAGCTACTAAAGATATTCAGCCAAAGTAGTGACTGGATTTCTCATTTCCTTGTTGTTTGATTAATAGCCTTTTTTATGACATGGCCTTCTAGACAGTGTGCAATTCAGTTGCATGTACACTTCAAGTCCAACATTTTGATGCAAATACCCTTTTTGTCCCACTGTTTAAGTTCACTTTAGACATAAACAACGGCATTTACATTAAATCCTCATCAAGACAGGCATTGGCAGAATTATAAAGTGTATTTGATCATTTAGGCGCATTAGCGCTAAAACGCCTGTCAATCAAACAGCACGCAGCGACAGACGTCAGGAAATAAAAAGTTAATATTTTATATTTCATCAAGATAAATCAACAAGTGGTGCTCTTGCCATCGTGATTGATGTAATCAACACCCCTGTTCTAGATGTAGATCATAGGCTAAATATAGAGAACTACTTAAAAGTTTGATCAAGGACATCTCTCTTTTTTCTAATAAAAATCTAGATCGTTCTATTGCCCAGCCCTATTGATAACATTGCATTAATCTCTCACGGCAGCCCAATAATCTCAGTGATAGATAGTTAAATTACAGGCTACGTTGCAGACACACAGAATCTAATAAGCAGAAATAGGAAATTTACCTTGATATGTTTCTTAAAATTAAAAGGTAGGATTAATGTTGATATATGGCTTGAGCAAGATAAACTCACATGACACGATCAAGCAATTGGCCTTTTTCACTGCGAAAAGCCCTTCCAGGTGCGGCTGGTTATGTTCAGGTGTTGAAGTGTGCTTGAGGAATTCTCCACCTTTGGTGCCAGATCAGCAGCTGCAGTTCAAGTTTTTTTTATGTGTGATTTGATTTGACGAGAGTCACGAGACTCTCCCTAGCCAATCATGTTGATAGATAAAAATAAATCAGAGCAGTGAAGTAGCAAACACAGATGGTGGGAAAATAGTGCAGTAAAAGAACAGTTACAGCACTTGAACTCAAGTATACCATTTTGAAACTTAAAGTACAATTCTTGGGAAAAAGTAGTTAATTACAGTAATGTGAGTATTTGTAATTTGTTACTTTACACCCCAGGCAACAGGTAGGTAGCTGCAGTTCACTTAATGGCCACAGTTACATTAATAACAGAGGTTTCTGAATCTTACATACTGCACCTTTAAGTGAAAGGTAGTTATCTCATGGGACAGTTGCCAAAAAGGTTATATTTAAGTCAATTGAACAAATGCTTGTTTTTTTTAAGCAGTAGGTATCCATGATGGTTTCAAACACATACAGTAGTTCAATTAAGATATGGGGGGTGTAATGATCATATAATTATTCATTTTAAACCCTATATTAATCTAGCATTTTGCGGATTCTAAATTTTCTTTTTAGTTCCATAATTGTTTTATTGCTGAAATGCCATTCAAAAGCCATCATACATGTTAGAAATGTTGTGCTAGATGGTAGACTTTATATATATTTTTTTACTTTAGATAGTATTTCATACTCTTAAAAAAAAAAAAAAAAAAAAGGTTTTTGTCTCAAATCAATGTCAACAACAGCAGGTTCCCATTGTAACAACATGCCCCACTACTGGATGTGTTCAATAGACTGTATATTTTTCCTGGCCAATAATGGTGTAAATGTTTCTGAGCTTTTTTATAGCCAATACTTTAAGTTGTGCATATACAAAAACAACACTCTCCAAATAAATATTTACAGGAGTAAAAAGTGTAATGGCCTTATATGCTTTCAGATACAGTGTCTATGGGGTACTGACCATGCAGTTCTGCCCAGGTTGCTTTGCTCTGCCTCTGCTCTGAGTTTTTCTGGAGTGTGTGTCGGTCTGGAAAGGTTGAAGTTGGTCTTAGTATGCTGGTGTGGGGTTCTTCCATCTCATCCTGCAAGTAATTTCCATCAGTCAGACCCAGAATACACACAAACACCAACATCATCACCTACAAGCACAAGAAGAGAACAAAAGCTATCAGAATACAGATGTAAAATATATATGAATTAAAGTGAATTATTTTAAAGACTGAGAAGACAATAATAATATTAATAATAAAACATTATTTGATATGGTGCTGTGACAGTATTCGTCCCAAGGAAGACACGTGAGGCCAGGCTCAAGGTGAGGCTTTTTAATATATATTTTGAATTGACACTAAACAGATATGCCACTGAAGCACGCTTCTAGCGCCAGACTTTCTCTCTCGCCCTCTGGAGGCCCTCTGGCTGCCTTTTATGCCGCTCTCCCTGTGCTCACTGAAATTAGACACAGGTGTTAGATATAATTTAGCTCAGGTGTAGGAGCCCTTACGGCTTTTCTCTTCCGGACGGGCGCTTGACCACGCCCCCGCTGCCACAGGTGCCTATAAAGATAGTTTCTCAAGGCACTTTTGGTACTATATCGGTAGTAAATTTATCGGTAAAAAATTTGAAATGTTTTAAAATTCTATTTTACAACACATGTTTCAAGTTTGTTGGAATATAATCTTTGAGGCCATGTTGATTTCATATTTTTTTTTAAAACATTTAATCCATTTTCTACAAAAAAAAATATGTAATGACACTAAAAATGTCAAGTAGCGTAACTATCTAATAAAAGGTATTAAATGCATTCCATGCACATTAAATAGATGTAAGGGTAACTTCATTATTCATTTAAAAACAATATATAAAAAATATTGTGTCACATATGAACATACTGCACTCCACTTAAAATATATATTAATTAATATATATATACATATATATTTATAATTTTAGAAACTTCCCACAGTCATTAGGGTCTGAAGGGGTCGTCCCTGTTTTACTTTCACATAACAACAAAATGGCTACTGATGGTTGTACAACCTGAATTTGGTTTAGTGGACAAAAGTTTCTTAAATAATATTTTAAAACAAATTTGTTTCACTGCTTAATTTTTCAGACATATTAATTGGAAGATTATTCCAAACTACTTATCTCAACATTTATTTTTTCAAACATTTCAGCTTATAACAAGACTTACTTTTTACTGACCTTGATTTGGTGGACAATTAAAAAAATATATTGATAATATTTAATATTTTATTTATATAATAAAACTTTTAAAAAATCCAATATTTTTTATTGTTTCAATACTCATTTTGTTTAAGAAATAATAAAAGAGTGTTCCAAACTAGTGCCAACATTTTTTTTTTTCAAGAATTTCAGCTTTTAATGAGACATTATTTAAATTCAATTTATTTTATTACTATCTACGGAAGGTTAGTCCACAGAAAAAATATTAAAAAAAAACATGTTCATCATAGTACAGGTGTATTCAATAAATTATTTTGTGTGAATATCCGAAATAGTAAAAAAAATACAAAAGTCTTTTTAAAGCTGAAATTCATGAAAAATATTTGCTAGCATAAGTACTATAGAATACTCTTTATTATCATTATTATTTGAACAACTTTTGTCAGTTAAATCAAAGTCAAGTGATTTCCTAAAATATTTAAGCAGGCTCAAGAGACCTCCTTAAGAAACCCCTTACTATAAAGCTGCACTCCTATAAAGCTACAGGCCGATCTCTTTCCTCTCATTCAAAGCAAAAACACTTGAATTAATCATGTTCAGCCAAGAGTCTTCTTTTCTCTCCCTGAACAACCTGCTAGACAGCAACCAGTCTGGCTTCAAACTTTATGGACACTATGGAAACGTCTCTGCTGTCTGTTTATTGAAGCTCTAAGATGGGCAAGGGCTGCATCCAAATCATCAGCTCTCATTCTGCTGGATCTGTCTGCTGCTTTCAACACAGTAAACCACCGCATTCTACCGTCAACCCTCCTCTGATTCGAGTCTTACCTCACAGGTAGATTTTTCAGGTTGTCTTGGAGGGATCTAAAAAAATCAGCAGCAAAGCCAGTTGGCCCCTGAGACTTGCCTTTAGGCAAGGCCTTAATTACCTTGTTAAGCTCCTCCAAGGGTATCTCAGAATCAAGATAATGTTTTTGCTCAGTCGTCAGTTTAGGGAGTTCTAATGGTTCCACAAAGTTTCTAATATCTTCATCAGTAGACAAATATGTGGAACAATAAAGATCAAGATAGAATTCTTTAAAAGCATTATTAATATCATAATAATGGCTGAGGTAAAAATTTCATCAACAGCAGATTTCACTTAGGGAATGGTACAAAAAGACTCTCTCTGCTTTATACATCTAGCCAAAAGCTTGCCCTGAATAGCCAAAGCTCCACCTTCTGTGACAAAATAGTTTTATTTCTGTATTTCAATTGGGTTAATTCTGAGACCATCAGCTCTGCCTCTCCACTTTTAATATTCCCTTCCAATTCCACGAGTTCTCGTGCTTTGGATTTTTTGATGAATGAGGCATACTGTCTGATCCAACGCCTAAGAACCACCTTAAGTGCCTCCCTAGCCACACCCACAGAAGATACTGTGGACCAGTTGGTCTCCATATAAACATTGATTTTAGCCTTTAATGTTTGTTGGAATTCAGGATTTGCAAAAGGAATACGTTATAGCACCAACTTTATGATTTATTTTTCTCGTAACATCTCTAAACTCACCTGGGCATCTGCTGTGGGGCCGACTTGGGATTTGAATCTGGTGCTGAAGGCAATTACAAACTCCCTGTTCGAGCTACTGGAATCTGTTGAGCTGCAGGTGCTTTCCTTATAGACCATACTCCTATTGGCTTTGGCCTTATTTAAATGGGTGGGTGACATGCAGGCACTGTCGATTCACAGCTCATGCCTGGAATTTGGTCCAGATCTGTCAAAATTCACCATTAAACCTAGAAAAGGCTTCTTAACTAAGGTTTTATCAATGCCCTTCAGGGCTCAGGTGGTTCGTTTACAAGACTTCTATGCCCCACCATTAATTTGAATAAAGAACAATCTATGTATATGTTATGCCTGGTGTGGGCATTGCATACATATGCTGAGTGCACCCATCAGTTTAGGCTACGGAACAGCTCTTTATTTGTTATGGAGGACGCACAAAAGGAATGTCCGTCTCTAAACAAAGGCTCTCTCACTGGATTGTTGATGCGATCACCCTCGCTTACGAATCGCAGATTCGGGGATAATGTCAGGTTATGAGGTATTTGGATAATTTAAAAGTGACAAAAATTAACAATTTCAAAAGTGTCCCACTTTGCCCATATTCACCCTACTGTTTATAAAAAAACAACTTCATTCATTCATTTTAACAATCTTTTCAGTTATTTTTTATTTTATTTTAGTTAATGAAAATGTTCATTCTTCATTTAGTTGTGTTAGTTTTCATTAATGATAATAACACTGGTCCGAGATTATGAAAATCTTAAAAAAAAATCTTGTTTAAAATGCAAACAGGTGTGTAGAAATGCAGTTTGTGTGTTAATGTTGGCTTCATACATTTTGGGAAGCAATTTATATCTGTAAAAAAAAAAAAACGTGACAGGGCGGAGGCCGGATCGTGATTATACACACCCGGTCCCTTATCAGGCTAAATAAGCCTCCGAGAGGGATAAAGGCCAATTGCGGACAGTGGTGTGACGAGCGAGAGATCTTTTACGGACATGTCCGTCATGTGTTTGTGTCTTATGTTTAAGTTCATCATTAAAATATTTGTTATATCCACAGGCCAGTTCTCGCCTCCTCCTTTCCATTGAACTGCTTTACACTGTTACCGAAACCCGGGAAGGAAGAGGGATACGCCGTAGTAGAGTTCTTGCCACTACTATCCACCCCAACGGAGCAGCCACGGCCGTCTGCAGGGGACAGAGGAGCCCGCTTGGAAGCAAAGGAATGGCCGTCGACCGCGAGGGGAGAAGGGGCTCCTAACCGACCGCCTGGAGCGGTCAGGGTCGCTGCCAGGGGCGGAGGAGTCCCCTACCAGCCGCTGAAACGTAGCAGGGTCTTGGACCGCTCACTGCAATTGGGGAGTGTCTCACTGCCGACCGCCTGGAGCGGGAGAACCACTGCCAGGGGCGGGGGAGACCCCTTCTGTTCCCAGAGAACGCAGCGGGGCGTTCCATCCGCCAGGGGCTGGAGGACTGCCTCCGATCCACCTGGAGAGGCGCGGCTGTCGTCCGTTAGAGGGTAGAGGAGTGGCCGAGGAACAAGCTACGGCGTATCGGAGAACTGGCGAGCAAGTGTTTTTCTTCTCTCTCCTCTCTCTTTCACTGCCGATCCGCGTTGGCCTTTTCCCTCTCGCTTAAATTTTACAATGTTTTTTGGGGAGTACTACACTATTACAGGAAGTAACCCCCCCATTTTTAATATTTCTGTTTCCCTCCCCTTGTCCCCTCCCTCATCCAGGTAGACGGGGATGACCTGCCGGCAGAAGGGGCTTATGGCACGCCCACCCCCAGGGAAAGAGGGGAAGGATGTACGTCATGCCGGGGGCTCCCCTTGTGATTATACACACCCGGTCCCTTATCAGGCTAATTAAGCCTCCTAGAGGGATAAAGGCCGATTGCGGATGGTGGTGCGACGAGAGGGAAAATATGTAAAAAATATATATATATATATATTTTTTTTTTTACAAATATCATGCAATTTTAGACACCAATGTCAAGAGGATTTCTTAGGGTTACTTCATCTGAACAAAATGAACAAAATGTGCCTTTTCATAAAAATGTCAAAATAACAAAAATATATGACCTTCGTCAGCTTAGCTGATATGTTCAACAGTTGACACTGAATCTCATTCACCCCACTGGCCAAAATGAGTCCCGGGTTTGCGGCCTGCTTCTCAGAGGCTTGAGCACGTGAGTGTCTTTTAATGTCTCCAGAGCCTGAGGATTTTGAATTATTTGACATATCGTCTTCAAAGAACAGTTATGGAACAGGGTGTATCAATTCTCACCGGTTTATGACACAAGTATTAAAACTAGCAAAGTGTGCAGAGCTCGCTGTTCACAAGTCCGAACATCACATAGAGCCACGCAACTCCCCTGTTTTGAGTTTTATTAAACGCTGCGATTAGATCCACATTACATACCTTTGCATTCATTATAGAAGAACTGACCAAGCCATGGATCTTTAAGACGTAGAACTCTTCGGCAATTAACTAATTTGTGGAAATGTTTTTTGCGCTAACCAACATGCTAAGAGGAGGAGACATGGAGCTTAAGGACATGTTCCATTTTGGCGTCAATGAGCCCATCAAGTTGTGGCTGCAAGGAGACAGTTTTAACTCTACTTTGAAACAGTATAGATTATGCCCTACTGCCAAGTTCCCCCCTTACAAAGTGGGGTACTGCTCCAGTCCCCATGCGGCTCTCATAACACTCTCCTTACAGATTCCTTTAACAGACCACCAAGTGGTCCCAGCTCCACTGGTCTCAAATTCAGTGGTCCCCAACTCGGTGGTCCAGCTGACCACAACCACCATGGACCACGAGTTAGCACCCATGACTGCCACGGTCAGCGAGCTAGTGCTCACGCCTGCTTTGTCCATCCCAGAGCCAGCGCCTGAAGTCTCATCTGTCCCAGAGCCAGCACCTAAAGCCTCATCCCAGTGCCAGTGCCAGGGTCCTCGGACTCGGAGGTCATTCCCACAGCAGTGCTCCCAGCCATCCAAAAGAGGAGGAGGAGGAGGAGAAGGGCCCATGCTCTCCAGTCACTGCCAGCGCTCCTGGCCAAGGAGGCCGTTCCCCAGGTGCTGCCAGCGCTCCTGGCCACGGAGGCCGTTCCCCAGGTGCTGCCAGCACTCCCAGCCACATAGGCTGTTTCCCAGGTGCTGCCAGTGCTCTGTCCAGTCCCCTGTGACCATGACTATCCTTTCCAGTCCATAGAGGCCGTCGACCAGCCCTTTGCTCCGTCCAGTGGCCAGCACCCTGGAGCCTCTGCCTCCTATGGCTCCACCCACTGAGCTTCCACCTCCTGCTCGTCACATGAACAATTTTTTCCCCTTTTCCCTAATTTACCCTAGTGGCCACTAGAGGTTGCTAGGAGGTTTAAGATTTTAGTTTGAAGGATTTAGTCTCTGTTCTAACGCTGCGATTAGATCCACCTTTCATACCTTGGCATTCATTACAATGGTCCTAGCTCCTTGGAACAAAAACTGATCACTAGATCACATAACAAAGTTCATGTATACATTTAATCATTTTGCACATTGTTGTTACTTAGACTTATAACTTAAGTCCTAATGTAATGATCAAGATGGCTGAAAGTTTCACTTTTAGGGTCAATTTATAATGAAAAGGGTTTAAGTCTCAGTCCAAAATTTTTTAGGGGCTACCGATGTAAGAATATTGTGCATGCAGAACATTTCAGGTTTGAGACCTCTCTTTTTTATGGGGGGTAAGTGCAATTTCTTAACATTTCCCTTAAATTTCAGATTGATTATATCTGGTAGGAGACCATATAAGAACCAAAATGATCACAGATAAGTTGACTATGGTAGCATTGTGCTGTAAAAAGTTTGAGTTTGAAATTCCACTGGTTGCAGAGGTAGGTCTATTAGAAATCTAGGGGGAAAAGCCTACTTTATTCATGTGTATTTAGAAAAGAACAGATGTAATATAAGCATTACAAATAATACATTTAACACACAACACAGCTGCAGTTCACACATTCCAAAATAATTTCTTGGAACACATCACTGAGACTCTCCCCAGTACAGAAAAGATTATCTATTTTTCTGATGTAAACAGAGGGTACAATCCTCACCCCTGAAGATATGTTCCACATTTGCAACAAAAGATTAAGGGAGTTACATACATCTATGTCAAAAGAGAGGAAATAACTGAACTTCATGAACTAAAACTCAAGGACAAGGTCGATAAGTGTGAGAGAATTCCAGGTACAAGAAAATGTCAGTTTTGTACCGTTCATCGAGTACCATCAGGAGCTTCTTTACATCCAGGGGTGGTGCTAGGGTCAGTGGACATTCAGGGCTTAGCCCAGACCTCTGTGGCTATGGGACCATACTTTGATGAAATAATGGAACATAATATACCTTATAATAATAATTTAAATACATCCATGATGTGTCAGTTATATAGTAAACTAAATAATTATTTCTAACTTTTCTCTCAGCCTTCGATGCGCTCAAAGATCTGAAATTGCATGCTTTTAACACCTATACATTAAAACGCTTTTTTGTGTAGTTTGACACACATTGTGTACGGATGTATACAGTTTTCATTGATTCGTCGAGTGCTTATGTTAATTTACAATAAAGCAGATTGAAAATAGGCTAAATAGGTACTAGAGATGATAGCTAGATCTGCTAAAATTTGCAAGGTTTATTGCATCATGTATAAATGAGTTTTGCTAAAAATGCAAATGCCCTGGCTCGTGACTTTAAAGTTAGCAAATTCCTTGCATACATCTGTATTTATTACTCCTTGTTTTCAGGGTTATATATACACTCACCTAAAGGATTATTAGGAACACCTGTTCAATTTCTCTTTAATGCAATTATCTAATCAACCAATCACATGGCAGTTGCTTCAATGCATTTAGGGGTGTGGTCCTGGTCAAGACAATCTCCTGAACTCCAAACTGAATGTCAGAATGGGAAAGAAAGGTGATTTAAGCAATTTTGAGCGTGGCATGGTTGTTGGTGCCAGACGGGCCGGTCTGAGTATTTCACAATCTGCTCAGTTACTGGGATTTTCACGCACAACCATTTCTAGGGTTTACAAAGAATGGTGTGAAAAGGGAAAAACATCCAGTATGCGGCAGTCCTGTGGGAGAAAATGCCTTGTTGATGCTAGAGGTCAGAGGAGAATGGGCCGACTGATTCAAGCTGATAGAAGAGCAACTTTGCCTGAAATAACCACTCGTTACAACCGAGGTATGCAGCAAAGCATTTGTGAAGCCACAACACGCACAACCTTGAGGCGGATGGGCTACAACAGCAGAAGACCCAACCTGGTACCACTCATCTCCACTACAAATAGGAAAAAGAGGCTACAATTTGCAAGAGCTCACCAAAATTGGACAGTTGAAGACTGGAAAAATGTTGCCTGGTCTGATGAGTCTCGATTTCTGTTGAGACATTCAGATGGTAGAGTCAGAATTTGGCGTAAACAGAATGAGAACATGGATCCATCATGCCTTGTTACCACTGTGCAGGCTGCTGGTGGTGGTGGTGTAATGGTGTAAGGGATGTTTTCTTGGCACACTTTAGGCCCCTTAGTGCCAACTGGGCATCGTTTAAATGCCACGGCCTACCTGAGCATTGTTTCTGACCATGTCCATCCCTTTATGGCCACCATGTACCCATCCTCTGATGGCTACTTCCAGCAGGATAATGCACCATGTCACAAAGCTGGAATCATTTCAAATTGGTTTCTTGAACATGACAATGAGTTCACTGTACTAAAATGGCCCCCACAGTCACCAGATCTCAACCCAATAGAGCATCTTTGGGATGTGGTGGAACGGGAGCTTCGTGCCCTGGATGTGCATCCCACAAATCTCCATCAACTGCAAGATGCTATCCTATCAATATGGGCCAACATTTCTAAAGAATGCTTTCAGCACCTTGTTGAATCAATGCCACATAGAATTAAGGCAGTTCTGAAGGCGAAAGGGGGTCAAACCCAGTATTAGTATGGTGTTCCTAATAATCCTTTAGGTGAGTGTATATTGGGTGATGAGACGGTTATTAAAGTAGGTGACACATATACAAAAAGCTGGGTCCAAACTAGTGTAATGATTGGCAGACTGATAATTCTTAGAGGATGGAAGTAATTTGGCGTTCCCACATTTCAAGAATGGTTCACCAAATTAGGCAGGGTAGCGGCAAATCGAAAAGATGTCATACAAACAGCTTGGCAGATTAGATGCATATAGTAAGAAATAGGACAAATACACAACATTTCTCGAAGGCCCTCAGTGAGGGCCATGTGGAGAGAAACTTTTTTTTTTCTGTCTTCATGTTTATATGTGTATGCTCAGGCTTAGACCACATGAATGCTAGTTGGGGGTTGGGTGGGATAGGGGACTGGGAGGTGCATAGGGAATAAATGGGGGTTAAGGGGGAAATGGTTGACTCGGCTCATGTTTATTTTGCTTTGTTCTGTGTTATGATTGTGAATCAACCAATAAAAATGTTAATCTGAAAAAGAAAAACATGCAGTAATGAAATCTGTCCACCCGATCCAACGGAATACTGACTGTGTCGCTTGCGTCTATGATGACCAGTGGGGGTTAGGCTTGGTTGAGGACATCAGCGAGGAAAACTTATCCAAGGACCATGAACATTATTCAAGATATCTATTGATGGGGGCCTGGGTAACTCAGCGAGTAAAGTCGCTGACTACCACCCCAGGAGTCGCGAGTTCGAATCCAGGGCATGCTGAGTGACTTCAGCCAGGTCTCCTAAGCAACCAAATTGGACCGGTTGCAAGGGAGGGCAGAGTCACATGGGGTAACCTCCTCGTGGTCACTATAATGTGGGGTTCTCGCTCTCGTTGGGGCACGTGGTGAGTTAGAATAGCGTGAAGCCTCCACAAGCGCTAGGTCTCCGCAATAACGTGCTCAACAAGCCATGATATAAAATGAGCAAATTGACGTCTCAGACGCAGAGGCAACTGAGATTCGTCCTCCGCCACCTGGATTAAGGCGAGTCACTATGCCACCACAAGGACTTAGAGTGCATTGGGAATTGGGCATGCAAAATTGGGGAGAAAAAAAAAAAAAAGATATCTACTGTGGACAAAACGTGGATTCCCGTTAACAATGTTCTCAGACAACTGACACCTTCCAAGTTGACTACTTGGATGCTCCCACAACATTTCCGAGAGACTGAGTGAGGAAATCTCACAGCTTCTTATCAAACATGTAGCTTGAAATTGTGGTATTCCAAACATAAACATAATTACTGTAAAATACTGTTGATTTTTATGCTTATATTTTTCAAATCATTTATCAAATTGCATGAATAAAGTAGGATTTTTTCCATAAATTTCAACTAGCCCTAGCTCTGTAACCAGTGGGATCTCAAACTCAAAAGTTTTTCAGCAGAATGCAACCGTAGAGGACTTATATCTGTAATAATTTCAGGTTCCTATCTGGTCCCACACCACAGTCTCAAACCTGAAAATATAGGTACCACCTAAATAAATAGGACTGAGACAGGAACCCTTCCCATTATATATTGACCCTAAAAGTGGAACTTTCAGTGATCTATCTCATTACATTATGTCTTAGAACTTAAGTCTAAGGAACAAAAATTTGCAAAATGTTTATATGTACCTGTAATGTGCTCTAGACTTGAGATATTGAGGTTTTCATAAACATCTGTAGAACCCAAATTTGTCGTGTGCCATGACACATAGACGGCCGCCGTGGTTAATCCAAGTAAAATAAAAACTGGTGGTTTTGCAATACCAATACATAAAGGTAATCACTCAAAAAACAAATTAGGAAAATAAAAATGATTATTAAAGCAACCTATGTTGGACCACATGAAATGGATTAACCCTCAATGTAAACACAAACAAGCCAAGCCCAAACTGAAATAGAGTTGTAATATCAGGTAGCAACAAAGTATTTGTTTATTAGCAGGTATCATAAATGATATGAGGAATGCTCACCTTCAAGTTTCTCAGGTGACATCGGGCAGACGTTGCCATGGAATTCTTTGTAATTCTCCACCCTTTGGCATCTAGAAAATAAAAAAGTAGCAGTCACTAATCAAAGACAGATTGTTTGATATGCATGCAAATGCAGGACACTAAAAATACAGAGTTGTTACAGGATACCATCCTGGGGTGGGCATTTGGACATTTGAAGTGGGCAACATAGTCAATATAAGAAATACAATTTAAATAAAAATTTTGACATTTAAAAAAATTCCAAAACACTACCATCACAATGCAAAATATTTACTTGAACAAATACAGTAAGTGTCACTTTGTTTTAAATGATTATTATGTTTTCAACACAAGTTAAGCTAATTTTTATAAATCTAAAGTTTAGCTTAACGTCAATGGACGTATATCATATATATGCAAATCTTTTATTTTGTTATATCACTGGACTGGAGAGCGGACTATGGACATGTGTAAAACTTGAAATTCCTGTCCCAGCATCACCATTATTTTAATAAAATTTTTTGACTTAGTCAAGCTTAAAGTTTTTATTTAACAAAGATAGGTATGCAAATACATTGCTAGGTTTTTGAAACAACTGCAGTGCAGATGCAAGTTTAAAAGTTAATTGTCAAAGTCTGGATGGTTTGCATGGTCCAGTAATCCATTGTTGGCAGATGCGTTAACTACACCATCTGGGCCAAAAAACTAATATTTTTTTCATTACCTAAAAATATTACATTATATTGAAATAGATGTTTTGCAAATGATTAATTTTGAGAGAGTGAGTGAGTGAGTGTTCATAAATATGAGAAATGGACTTTGGACTTTGCCCAGCAGACAAATAAATTTGTCTGCTGCCATTGAAGTCACAGCTCAGGATAGTCCAATCTAGTCTAATAGAATGAACGTTACTATAATAAAATTTTTGCAAACTGAGATTTACGTACCTTTTTTATGCTTTGTCACAGTTTCCTGGTGAAATTAACACTAGAGGTGCTACAACAACTGTGCATTTTACTCACTTTCACACAACTCCTACAGCAGAGTACAACAGGTGATTATGACTTTATTAACACTTATTTTTCAATCTATTGCTCACATGCTGCTATAGTATGATATCAAAACACTTTTACTATAATGGATCATTTAAAAAACAACACATTTAATGCTAGAAAAACAGACGTACCTACAATTAAACACTTATTCCAGAATGATTAGCTTGTGCGTTAGCTCAACTGAGAGCGTAGGACTTTGGATTTGGATGTCTGGGGTTCAAGACCAGAATAGCACACAAACAAACATGTGCGATGAAAGTGTTATAGAAATGACTCAAAATTAAAAGTTTGTTTAGAAAATGTACTTTTAAATTTTGCATTTAGTTTTTGGACACTATCGGTTTGGGTGTGGGTTAAGGGTAAGGATGCCTGTTTTGTTCACCTCTCATTTGATTTTTTTAGGACACTATTGGTTAGGTTTAGGTTAATCCTCTGAGGTTAATCCTCTGAGGTCAATGGAGACGCTGGCGCGTCCTGCTGGATTTTTTTCTCATTACAGCAGAAACGACATAAAATTCATAATGATAATTCTAAGACACCATTAGAGACTATAATGGGTCTACTTTTATATGTGTACACTCACATTAACAACAAAACCTTGTACATTTGTAAAATATGAAAATAAAAGGGTGAGTTTTCAGCAGTCTCTGTGTTCGCGAGCATATATCTGAAACACGTCCCAAAAATGAACTGAAACTCTGCGAACACTTATCAGACAAAAATGAAACATATGTCCAAAGAAAGCTTAAAATGTTTACTTTTAAATAAAACAATTCAAATTTAAAACAAATATTATCCTGCTATGTAGTCTGTATGACACAAAGCGATGTACAGTTTCTCCTGGCTCAGCTAATTATCCCTAATGTGATCACACCCACGGGCAGAGGGCGCTATTCATACGGTATTGTGCTGAGGCGATAAATTCTGTGATGAAATGATGAACGCCCCCGACTGTGCCTCTCAAACTCCTGGATAGTGGAGTTCTCACCCTCTGAGCATTTTAAATGTCCGCTCTCGCATAGAGAATGTCATAGCAGAATTATCTCACTTAAATCGAACGCTTGTTGCTTCGATTTTAGCTTCGGGATACAGTGGCACATAACTAATGGTCAGTTTTCCAAAGCCAAACCACACCTTAACGATAAGTTAAACATAAAAAAATGGACTCTTGATTAGTGGTTGTGGATAACATCCATATCCACATAACATATTTTTATATATAGTGGTTGTGGTGCGTGCAGAGAAAAACCATAAATGTTTGTACATGAGGAAAAAAAATTAAACAAAGGCAGAATAATTCATGAATTAAATCATTTTTATTTGTTTTGGGATCATTAAACATTATTTCATCTAATATACGCTGGTGGCCAAAAGTTTAGAATAATGTACAGATTTTGCTGTTTCGGAAGGAAATTGGTACTTTAATTCACCAAGTGATATTCAATTGATCACAAAGTTTAGTCAGAACATTACTGATGGAAAAAACAGGACCATCTCTAGAAACACGTCAGTCAATCATTGTTTTGAGGAATGAAGGTTATTAAATGTTTGAAATTGCCAAAAAGCTGAAGATTTCATACAAAGGTGAACAAAGGTCTTCAAAGACAGGACTACTGGCTCTAACAAGGACAGAAAGAGATGTGGAAGGCCAGATGTACAACTAAACAAGAGGATAAGCACATCAGTTTGAGAAATAGACGCCTCACGTGTCCTCAGCTGACAACTTCATTGAATTCTACCTGCTCAACACCAGTTTTATGTATAACAGTAAAGAAAAGACTCAGGGGTGCTGGGCTTATGAGAACAATTGCAAAGGGAAAGCCAAATGTATGTATATATATATATATATATATATATATATATATATATATATATATATATATATATATATACAGTATATATATTTATTAGGACAAAATCTTACTTCATGCATTGTAATTTTATTTATTTGTTAAATCCATGGTTAAACCCTGCTGTACATATAAAGAGTGCATGCACAACACATGATCGTTTGACACATGTAAAGTCCAGATTCACTTTATGCTGCTTTAAAAAAAAATCAAGGAAAAACATCTCGGGTTACATGTCGTCACCTTCCTAAAATAATTGCCTAAGTCATTTTTTGACAAAAATGATTTTTTTGCATAAGTCATCTCCTCATGATGCTGGCCACCTTTGGTAAAATCGCCCACATCCTCAGTTGAACAGATCACGCAATTCTACCTTTTTGAGTGACATTATCAATAAATATCATATATTCAATTATTGGTTCAGTGTTTTGTGTTTTCTGAGAAAAGTGAAAAAATGACTTAGGCAATTATTTTAGGAAGGTGACGATGTGTAACCCTTGTTCCCTGAAAAAAGCGTAAAGAGATGCTGCGCTTTTGCTAAGCGCTATGGGGAACAATCCTAGTTGTGACCGAGCTGTGAATGTGTGTGTAACACGTCAATGAACATTGACCGGAATTTATAGCCTCGACTGATGTAATCATTAGATGCACCTGAGGCCAGGCTATAAATGAATGCATCTCCAGGTGTCGTCAGATACTTCTTTTTGAAGAGCAGTCCTGGGACGTCCCAGTGTGTCAAAGAAGCGCAGCATCTCGTTCCGCTTTTTTCAGGGAACAAGTGTTACACATGTAACCAGAGACGTTCCCTTTACAAAAAGCTTCACTATGATGCTGCGCTTTTGCTAAGCGCTATGGGGAACGCAATACCTATGCCGCTGCACTGGGGGCTGTCCAGACCCCTAAGGTTGTGCAGTGTACTCACAAATACGCGAGAGGTCTTAGACATGAGCTTGAGATGTCGACTTAAGGGCATAAGAGCCCGGAGTGCAGAACATCAAAACTATAAAAGTCTAATGAATGTGTGTGGAGAGGACAACCTGCCGCATCACAAACTTGCTGCAGAGGGAGACCTCTAGCCAGGGTTTTAGAGGAGGGGAGCCCTCTGGTAGAGTGCGCCCTAAAACCCACTGGCGCCTCATAGGCCCGGGCAATAATGTCCCTCACCAAAAGTGAGGGTGCAAAGAATGCTTTTGGTCATAGCTGGGGCAAACTCTAAGCAAGGATGCCTCTTAGAGGGCACCCCGCCCACCAAGCCGTGGCAAACCGCAGTGGCCACATAGAACCTGGCAGTGGCGAGGCAAGTGCCCGCTGACAGTTCTTTCTACAGAAAATCCAGAACTAAAGCAAACTGGCAGTTAGCTGGTTCTGTAATATGAACTTTAGTAGAAGGAAACGCATGCAGGCCACGATCGGGGACTGGGCGACTCAGGGAGAAGTAGAGGAGACATTGCGCTATTCATAGAGGCGAAGAGGTCCTCTTCTGCCCTAAGATCTCACCCAAACTTATTCCAAGTGGAAAAAGCCCGGCATTTAAAAAGGTCTCGATAACCTCAGGGGAAAGCCCTGTGTTCCTCAGTTGGTACGCTTAGGGGCCAAACATGAAAGATTCCACAATTCGGGGCAGGGATGAAATATCGCCCAAGGCGAGCCGTCGAGGGAAGAGATTAGCTCCGAGAACCAAGCCCTGTTCGGCCAGCGCGGTGCTATCAGTAAGAGGCAAAAACTCTTGCTGGCGAACTCTGGGCAATTACTACCTTAAGGTGGAATTCTTAACTCCCCCGTTGGTATTTTCTGTCTGGACAGTAAATCTGCTCCCATATACGGGCATCCACGGATATAACTGACCTGAGTGACAGGAGCTTGCCCTGGGCCCTAAGGAGAATCCGCCGCGTCATAAATACAGCTGACAAGAACGTGGGTCTCCTTGATGATTTATGTATTATGTATTAAGAGGCTACCGCTGTATTGTCCACCCGCACAAAGACATGGCAGCCTCAGGAGGTGGTATTTCAGGGCCAGAAATACAGCCATCAACCTGAGACAGTGACTGTGACAACTGAGTTGACGACCCTCCTATCCCCTTAAGCTGGACGACCACTTAAGGCCGCTACCCCGCCCGTCAGGGAGGCGTCTGTCGTTAGCAGCCTGCGACAACAAGACGCACCTAGAGTGGGACCCAAGGCTGAAAACTGGGGTCTGAACCACATAAAAAGGGAACGAAGCCTGAGGCATGTAACCCGTATTAGCCTAGGGGTTTTGGCAATTGGAAAAAAATCCCCTGGCTTTGGGCCACAACAAAAACAGTCTCATGAGCAGAAGGTCCAGAGGGATCACCGAGGAAGCCGTCGCACTGAGACCTGGAAATCGTTGATACTGATAAAAGTGCAACCTTGACCTAGCCTGACTTTGCTCAGGGTGATCTGAATGGACTCAATCCTAGCGGGAGACAGTTGTGCCCGCATTGTGATTGAACTCCATACGATGCCTCGATAGACAGTGTTCTGAGTGGGAGAGAGGGCGCTTTTCTTGGCGTTGAGCCTCAACCCCAGAGAAACAGTCAATGTCCCTGTGTTGAACTGCCAGTCCCTGGAACTGCGCTAGGATCAGCCAGTCGTCTACATAATTCAGAATGCAGATGCCCCGGAGTCGCAAGGAGCCAGCGCTACATCATTGTGGCAGCGGGGGCATGGTCAAGCGCCCGTCCGGGAGAGAAAAGCGGTAAGGGCGCTTACACCTGAGCTAAATTATGTCTAACACCTGTGTCTAATTGCAGTAAGCATGAGGAGAGCGGCATAAAAGAGCAGCAGCCACAGAGCCTCGGGAGAGAGTGCCTACACCCAGAGTGGCAACTAAAATAACGTATTGTACGATTGCGTATCAAACAGAAAGTGTAATTAAAAGAATCTTACCTTGAAGCCGACGCTGGTTCCCGTGTCTTCCTTAGTGGAAAGCTTCACAATCATGCATTGTGAATGTGCGGGTAAAAAGGGCTAGGCCGAATGAAAGAACCTGATACTGGAAGACTTCGCCCCAGATGCGAACCACAGGAACTTTCCATGTTGTGGCAGAACTTCATTTAGAAGTATAGAAGTGTGTCATAAGATCGATGGTGACCAGCCAAACGAGTTGTAGGGCTTGAGACACGACCGTCTTGATCTAGGACCTGAACACCCACGGGCAGTTCAAGCTTTAAGATCTAAGCCAGACGCCACCACTCACCCTTCTTACATAAAAGAAATCCGGTTTACGGTAGTCAGAACACGCCGTTGAAACACGGAAATGCGGCGAGTGAATTAAATCCTGACGCCCTTATAAGAATATATCTGGCAGAAGTTTCCACACTGCCAGGATCTCTGAGATGGGTATTATATTTTAACACTTCCTGTTGATGGGTTGTCGAGTGTCTCGCGTCCTGAATAAAATGCAGGAACAGCGAAAACACCCAATTTTGACAGAAGCCTCTGCAACCCGAAACCCCAAGAGGTGGCGGGAATGGAGGGGCTTCGAGAGGGTACTGGGAGGGGTGAAGTGAAGCACGCGCCCCGTCCTGAGGGGAGCTACCCCCTAATCTAGGCGCAAGACCATCAGGGTTTTCTCTTACTAGAAATTATAGTCCTGAGGTCTTGCTTCGGGGGCTGGCGAGGGCAGCAAGACTGTCCCCAATCCATGGGAGGAGGAGCACGACTCGCCACGCTTTGCTTTTGAGCCTCCCTTCAAACAGGACTGAGGCGGGTCTGAGGCTTGCTCGTCAAGCGCAGAACCCACACTCGGGTCGTCCAGGAGGTCAGCCTGGTACGCCTGTAAAACAGCATAGTGTGCAGAGCAGCACCAGCCTGACCTGCTGCTTGATAAGCCCTTCCCACTAAAGTGGAGGTTGTCCTACAAGGCTTTGAGGGGAGAGAGGGACTCTTAAGTGACGATGCCGAGCCCGGCAAGAGATAGCCCGCAAGTGTCTCTCCGACCGGTGGAATCACTGAATACCCCCGTGCCTCAGCACCCACGATAGTCTAATATAATGACGTCGAGGGTATGTGAACACGGGAAGAAAGTTTTTTTATTTTTTTTTTATTATTTTTTTTTAGGGATTCCTCCATGAGCGAGAAAGCTCTTCATGGAGGTTATCAAAAGGAAGGGACTCATGAGGCGTTCCCTTTCTTAGACTGGAAGATAAAATCTATCCCCTAATTTGGAGGGTTTGGGGGTCTCTTTTTTAGCGTAGCCAGTCCAACTGGAGTCTGGCAACTGCACAAGTAACAACATCGAGCAATTCCTCCGTAGATTTTTATCGCGGACAGAAAGCTCGGAGGCGGGAAGAGAATCGCGATCCTCCTCATGATCCAAAGAAGCGTCGGAACACGCTTCGAGATCATGTGAAGGACCAGCTGGCTTTGGGGAGAGAGCGAGATCCATGCCAAATCCATGCAAGAGCCCCAGGAACAATCTTTTTTTTCATGAGTGCTGACTCCCGGAAGCAAGCGAGGCGAGCGCAAAGCACTTTGCCTGAAAGCAAATCGCAGAGCTCGCACCCGCCCTGCTGCAACGCGAGAGCAGCGTGCTCTTCCCCCAAACAAACAGAGCAAAAACTGATGCATCGTTTGCGGCTTTCAGTCACTCTCTTTTTTTTTTTTTTATAATAATTATATATATATATATATATATTCTAAACAGAAGAGAAAGGAGAAAAAGGTTCACTGCACACTGCCTAACAAATTTTATCTCCTAACAGAGGAAAGAAAGTTTTGACAGGGTTTGTGAAACACACCGCCACAGAATCGCTCTTCAAAAAGAGGATCTGATGACACCTGGTGACGCATCCATTTAAAGCCTGGCCTCAGGTGCATCTAATGATTACATCAGCTGAGGCTATAAATTCCGGTCAATGTTCATTGACGTGTTACACACATATTCACAGCTCGGTCACAACTAGGATTGTTCCCCATAGCACTTAGCAAAAGCGCAGCATCATAGTGAAGCTTTTTGTAAAGGGAACAAATGGGGTATCTACTAATATAATAATTATTATATAAATTACCCACAGTCCTTTAGATAGCATACAATTTGTACGAAAAATTGTAGGGAATATTAATCAAGCAACAATAATGAATATGAGAAAAACCGTTCAATGCAACCATTTCACTTGTAGTGGCATTTTTGATAACTTTGTTTAAAGTAAATAAAGGTAATTTATAACTGAAAAAAATATTAAGGCATTATTTGAAAATGTTCAGTGTCATATGTGTTAACAGAGAAACATTTGACTGATTACAAATGATAACGAAGGTCTGGTAGACCCGATTATCTAAGAATTATGTGAGCAGAAGTTTACCTGCTTTACATCTGTTAATCTTACGGTGTTTGTCGCTACAAGTGTGCAATGAGGTTCAGACGGCAACTATATGGAACAGGTGACGCAAATGAAACATTTTGGAGAAGGAATAAAGATTGTTTTTTTTTTCTTTCCAGACAATTAGTTCTCTAAAAAGAATAAATGTATTATTTTTTTGACAGTCTGTTTCAATAATGCATTCCAGTGTAACCACCTAAAATTCACATTATATCATCCTTAATCACACTGCTCAATGTGCACACTTAATCACAAGTATAAACATGCACACACTGAAAGGCTCCCATTTGTTGCTCAAAAGCGGCATGCATTTAAAAGTGGCAGCTTAAATAGGATAAAAGGATAGTAAAACAGGATAAAAGTAGCGCTGTAATTCAGGTGATGGTAGTGTCGCAGACAGCAGAGCAAAAACAATGATAAATGCAATAATAAAATGCAATGGAACATTTCATTGTGCATGATTAGGATAGCAAAAGAAGAACACACCATGGCCTTCGTTGTTGACATTGACGGGAAAAAAAAAAAGTTTGGTAAATTTTTGGGTCGCCACTTGATGAAAAAAATCTGCTGTCAAAAGATTTTCCCATTTACCAAAATTGGCATTGTTGTATAAAGTCACACAAAATTCTCTCCGAAGCAAAATATGCTTATATAAAAAACGTTATTTTTTTTTAATAATAAATGGCTCCTAAAAACACTTCCAAGGAGCAAAGAAAAAAAATAAATAGATAATTTTTTTTTTTTTTTTTTTTGGGTCACTAAAGGGTTAATAATACATTTAAGGGAATAATAAGTCCCTAATGATCAATAATAATAATAGTGAAGTTTATTAATAATGACTATTAATTCATGACCCCAGGAAAGGAAAGCAAGGTCTCAAGGCTGGTCCTCAACCAAACTTTACAAGCAGCAAGTCACACACACAATCCTAGAGTAGATTAAAGGTAGTACATAACATGAAGGTATGATTCATGGTTGAGCAATTGCCTTTTCTTCAACTTCAAATTAAGAGCTTTATTCATCACTGTGAACACTTGTCAAAACATGGACACTTTAGTTGTGGCAAAATCTGTCTTGATGACACAGCAGGAACATTTAAAAAACTAATTTACCATAAAAATCAAACGATAAGAAGCTTAAGTCAGTATCCTTTTGACACATCAAAACGAACATGTACATGCAAAGTCAGATAGTTAAACTGATAAGCTTCCAGTTTCAAAAAACAATCTTACCAAGATACTAGAACTGTACTACATTTATTTATTTATAAGTATTAAAGTACTAAATGAAAACTTTAAACTTGATCTAACATGTCTTAATGAAATGTAGATAGTGTCACCAAAAGCATTTGAACATTTATGTCACTTAAAATGTCCAAGTGCAACTCAAAACAATGCATTAATCTAACTCACCAGCTATTCTTGTTGGTTCTACTTAAAAAACAGTGTATATTATATTAGAAAAGCTGCACAAAGATGCATTATTTATGTTCTTGAAAGTTGTTAGAACTTCAGAATAGAAAGTAAAAAAATAAATAAAAAGTATGCATGTTGTTCCAAACCAGTTATATTCTTTCTTGAAACACAAAAATAACTTTCAAGTTTCAAAAAGGATGCAAACGCATCATAAAAGTGATCTACAGTGTATGAGACTTCTCTTCTTAAGTCATGATAATGTGGAAAAATAAGCCAAAATATAAGTTGTTATTCACTATTATTCTTCCCCTTCAGTGAGCGGTTTCCTCGAAAAAATGCTGCAACCGAATCATCAAGTCAAGGGGTTGAACTCGAGAAATAGTGCAATCAGATTTGTAAATAAATAATTCAGAGGTTTTTTTTAACTGGATTAAACAATTCACTGAAAATATCTGACTAACAAATTGTTCAAAAATCAGACATTCCTAATTTTCTCATGAACCTGCCATGGAGAGCTAAGGTGTATGTTGAGCAAACAACAACCTGACCTAAAGCTATATTGTAAGACTTCAGAGAACATGAAGGTGAGTAATCACAAAAGGTTTGATTTTTGGGTGAAATGTTTTTTAAGTTCCAATGAAATCACTTGGCGAGCATCGTATTCTTTCCAGTGTTGACATGTTTCCAACCAATATAGGAAGTTGGGGTGCAACATATCAAAGGGCTTGTTCACTAAAAAATGTAATAAAAAAATAGCTAATTGTTTACACTAAATACATATATAAAACAGCCTTTATTTTATGCCACAGCATGAACATGAGTTGCTTCTTCTCAGAAGTCGGCGGTATTGGGGGAGGGACATTATCATTCTATGAGCCAACAATATTTTTGGTCCATTTTTCTGAAAAAAATAATAATAATTACTATACATTTTAAATGCTTATTTCTGTGTGTGAACTTTTAGAAGTGCATTAGCATATGGATTATCAATTGGGCTAACAATAAGGCGGAGAAATGTAATTAGAATTTTCCCTTAAATATAGCCAAAATTTATTTTCTTTTCAAATTATGTTTGAATTAAAAAAAAAATTTGCTTACTTGAAGAGATCACAGAGTGATCCAACAAGAAACAAAGACGACTTGCAATACCCGGATAAGCGGTATGATACATCTTAATCCCCAGATGTACGGATGTTACTCAAAGATATCAGACCACTAGATGGTGCCATTGACCAATCAGAATGGAGTATTCCTGAGCGCAGAGAAATAATTGCATAGAGCATACCCAATAAACATGCATTCCATTTTAAAATAAAGTGCATAAAATTAAAAATAGATTTTTAGCCAGTTCTTATTCTCAAATCTATAGCAAAAAAGTCAAATGAGAAAAGAAACAGTTCAATAGACAGTTCTGTTAATTCAGTGTTGCACGGTTTACTGTTGCAAGATTTTAGCTCTTTTGTAGTATTATTTATGTTCTTTTGTGGTTTCATGTCATGTCACTTTTAGAGTGATCGGTGTCCCCTTTTTCAAGTTTAACTCTGTTAACTCTATGGTATTTCAGTTCTCCTTGTACTGAAGTACAGGCATATCTGCATTTCTGTGGAGAAATACATTTATTTATTTTTCTAATTTTATCGCCTTTTCTCCCCAATTTGGCATGCCCAGTTCCCACAACTTACTAGGTCCTCATGGTGGCGCGGTTACTCACCTTAATCCTGGTGGCGGAGGACAAGTCTCAGATGCCTCCTCTTCTGAGGCAGTCAATTCATGCATCTTATCACGTGACTCACTGTGCATGACACTGCGGAGACTAGCATGTGGAGGCATGCTATTGTCTGCAGTCCACATACAACTTACCACGTGCCCCACTGAGAGTGAGAACCACTGATCGTGACCCAAAGTGACTCTCCCTAGCAACCAGGACAATTTGATTGCTAAGGAGACCTGGCTGGAGTCACTCACCACACCCTGGATTCAAACTCACGACTCCAGGGGTGGTAGTCAGTGTCAATAATCGCTTTTTGCTACCCAGGACCTGGGAAAATAAGTTTATTTAAAGATTGACCTAGAATCGGTTATAATCGTCTAAAATCTAAATTTGAGTCCATTCAATCATTTAACTTGAAACAACAACATTTAAATAGCAAATCGGAGTTAAGTCTACTTGCGTCTAGTTACCTTAACTTAAATATTTCATTGAAGTTTATTCTATAAGAGCGCCAAGTTAAGTGAACTTAATTACACAAGTTTTGGAGATGCCCTTACTCAAATCAATTGAGGGAGTTTTTAATCAATCAATTAGTCAACTTATTAGTGTTTTCTTTGTAGACGTAGCGCAAAATAAACAGAACACAGTGATCTTGAGATTCGCTGTCCAATATTGAACTCTTAACTTGACAAAACCGTTTTAAAATGCACTGCTTGTATGGGCCAATCAGGCTGACCATGATCTTGCACTAGAAAAGCTTGACACAATGCATATCAGGGGTCAGAATTCAAGGGTCTCAAGACACACTTTTAAAAGTTAATGTTTTTTTACTTCACACAACATGTAAAAATTTGCCGCCCTTGCATGAGATGCTGAAAAAACAGTTGTACGTGGTGCAGCCTTCAAAGACATCCATCTAGCACATGTTTACATAGAAATACAATGAGAAAACACAGACAGACACAAACTATTCTGTGCAAACGGCCCCTTATACTGTGATACACTGATGAGAGAGCAAGACACATTTGCCAAAGACCTCCATCTTAGTAATCACAGATACTGTTAGACACACAGGTTTTATATTCAAATGTGCAGCTTTATTTTTAAATTTGAGGAATATTAAAATTTTGACAGTCTTAATGACCAAAAGCAAACAGACATATTGGAGCCCCATTTCTGGTCTGAGAGAGATCAGCTGTTGTGGAGGGAACAGTTTGACAGATTTTAAACATGTTCCCTGTATCTGCAAATGAAGAGGCGTCTGTTTGGATTCTCTGCTGAGAAACTTCTGTGACCAGATGTCCAAATGTGAGCCGCCTCACACACACACACACACACACACACACACACACACACACACACACACACACACACACACACACACACACACACACACAGCGCGCACGACACATCTATCGCTCATCTCCTTGTTTCTCTGTGGTGTACACAGATACACACATCTGTCAGCTCCATTAAGACGAATGAACCTGCTCACTGACATGATGAATCAATAATATTTGCCAAATAATACAATCCAGTGCATGTGTGAAGCAAATCAGAAACACTTTTCGGCAGTGTTTGTGCATTCTCTGTGGGGTTCGATCTGTCGGTTTTACCCCTTACACCTCATGGGAAAACTGTAGTGGGTATCATTTGTTAATGAGAGTACAACAACAGAGAGAAAAAGCTTGCATTGTTTACTCTGTGGAATGTTCTATATTGCATCATCGCTGTGTTTGTAACGCGTGAACAAAATTCATTTACAGTCTCTGAATGTCCTGCATGAAAGCACAACAAAGTTCATTTTTTAAAGCTGCAAAATCATCGTTCAGTTTTAAATTGATTACTAAAGGATTGGCAAAGAGCGTTTGTTTAAGTATCAACTTTGCTCTCATAAAAATCCTTGGGAGGAATACAAATGTAGACAATTGTAGACATACAGTAAGAGTATAGATGCTATAAAATTATTGAAGCTAGTAGAGCTCAGATATTGTGATTTTGGAAGAATTTGATGAGAAATGTTTACGTCATATTAAGATCTCAAATCAAATCCCTTTATTTTCACTTAACCATATAAGTGCAACAGTGGGTGAAAGTCTTGGGTGCGGTTCCAAGCAAAATAGCAGTATGACAATAACAATAAACATCTGATTTACAATATACACCTAATAATAGACAATATACAGGATATACAAAATAAGACGGTATACAATAAAAATAGACAGTTACCCCTCCCTCCCCTTTTTGATGTTTTATTATCAAATGTTTTTTCAATATTTGTATATATATATAAAAAAGAAAGAAAAATCTGAAAGATCTAAAAGATACAACTGTGAAACTATTCTTAAAAAGCAATATTTGGCATAAGTAGTTTGATTTTTTTATTATTATATCTTTATAAAAATGAGATGGAAAATATATTTTTTTAAATATTAATATCTTAAATATTTAGATATACATCTATTATTTAGAAATTTTTATGAAAAGGCACATTTTGTTCGGATGACGTAAACCTAAGAAATCTTCTTGACAGTGGTGTCTAAAATAGCATGATATTTGTAAAAAAATATATATATATTTTTTACATTACCTTTTTTGAGTCGCATGGAAAGTAATTTAATACATTTTACATGATGGTTACACCACAATTCTTATTTTTAGATTTTATTTTTATTTATATTTTTAAAGATTTGCCAACATTAACACAAAAACTGCATTTCTACACACTTGTTTGCATTTTAAACAAGATTTTTTTTTAAAGATTTGTCATTTTCATCATCTCTGACCAGTGTTATTATCGTTAACAAAAACTATAACATAACTAAATGAAAACGTTTTCATTAACTAAAAAAAAAAAAATAACTGAAAAGATTGTTAAAATGAATGAATTAATTTATTTTAGTTTTTTTTTATAAAAAAGTAGGGTGAATATGGGCAAAGTGGGACACCTTTGAAATTGTTACTTTTTTTATCACTTTTAATTATGACCCAAATGCCACATAACCTGACATTATCCCTTTATAGAAAGCTTGGGATGTCTCCTACCTGCGCCCTGTGATTCGTAAGAAAGGGGGAAATCGCATCAACAATCCAGAGAGAGCCTTTGTTTAGAGACAGACATTCCTTTTGTGCATGCTCCATAACAAATAAAGAGCTATTCCAACAGCCTAAACTGATGGGTGCACTCAATATATGTATGCAATGCCCTTACCGAGCATAACATATGCATAGATTGCTCTTCATCCAAATTAATGGTGGGGGATAAAAGTCTTGTAAACGAACCACCTGAGCCCTGAAGGGCATTGATAAAACCTTAGTTAAGAAGCCTTTTCTAGGTTTAATGGTGACTTTTGACGGATCTGGACCAAATTCCAGGCATGAGCTGTCAATCGACAGTACCTGCATGTCACCCACCCATTTAAATGAGGCCAAAGCCAATAGGAGTACGGTCTATAAGGAAAGCACCTGCAGCTCAACAGATTCCAGTAGCTCGAACAGGGAGTTTGTGATTGCCTTCAGCACCAGATTCAAATCCCAAGTTGGCACCATAGTAAGGCGAGGGGGGTTCAGATGCCTCACTCGCCTAAATAACTTCATGATTAAATTATGTTTACCTATCAAAGAGCCAACCTCCAGGGCGTGGTATGCAGAGATGGTCGCTTCATAAACATTGAGGGGGTAAGACCAGCATCCAGCCACTCTTGAAGGAAGGTCCAAATCTCAGCTATGGGGCAATTCATTGTGTCTTTACCATGTGAAGAGCACCAATTTGCAAACATGCGCCATTTAAGTGCATTGAGGCGTCTCGTGGACTGTGTTCTACCCTGTAAAATGGTATTAAATCACCGACTGAGCAAATTCTGGCACGCACAATGTGCTCCATTCAGGGGCCACACATGCAGGTTACACAGCTCTGGCTGGGGATGCCAAATCGTGTCTTGTGGTTGAGAGAGAAGGTCTCTCCTCAGCTGTATTTCCCATGGAGGGCCATCTAGTATTTCTATCATCTCCAGAAACCAGGACTGATTTCACACAAGTAACAGAACTGTTTCAATGTCCTCTTGGACTTTGCTGATGATACAATGAAGTAGGCGCACCGGGGGAAACACATACTTGCATTTCGCTGGCCATTTGTGAGACAGGACGTCCACGCCCAACAGGGCTAGGGGCATGGAGTACCAGAAGGGACAGTGGGCGTTCTCCACGGAGGCGAATAGGACAACTTCCGCTTTGCTGAATATTTCCCAAATCCACATCACTGTCTGAGGATGAAGTGGTAATTACCCCTGGTAATTCTCCCTGGCATGACAACATATCCACTCTGAAATTGACGGATGGTAGCATCCGTCAAGGTGGCTTACGCTCGCATCGCATCTCGTCCGCTGTCTTCTCCTCTGGAGTCAGCAGCGACTCCAGTCATTGCGAGCCACCCACATCCCGGGTGACCTCAATGGTGTAGCGGACGTGCTGTCGCGGCAGGTCAAGCTCAGGGGAGAGTGGAGACTCCACACCCATGTGGTCCATCTGATCTGGTAGATCAGTTTGCTTCCCGGGAATCCTACCACTGCCCACTCTGCTACGCCCTGACTGAGTCTCCCCTAGTCACAGATGCACTGGCACACAGCTGACCCAGGAGGCTGCACAAGTATGTATTTCCCCCATTGAGCCTGCTTTCACAGACCTTGTGCAAGGTCAGGGAGGACGAGGAGCAGGTCGTCCTGGTGGTGCCCTACTGGCCACCCAGACTTGATTCTCGGAGCTCACACTCCTCATGACAGCCCCTGCTGGTAGGTAGTTCCCCTAAGGGAGGACCTCCTCTCTCAGGGACCATCTGGCACCCATGACCAGACCTCTGGAATCTCCATGGCTGGCCCTTGGATGGTACAGGGAAGACCTATGTGGCGTACCACCGGCGGTGGTACACAATCACTCAGGCCAAGGCTCCCTCTACGAGGTGTCTGTATGCCTTGAAGTGGCATTTGTTCGCTAAGGTGGTGTTCTTCCTGACGGGAAGAACCCAGAGATGCGCAGTTGGGATGGTGCTTTCCTTCCTGCAGGAAAGGCTGGAGTTGTGGCTGTACCCCTCCACCTTGAAGGTGTATGTGGCCGCTATAGTGGCACACCACGACGTAGTAGACGGTAAGTCCCTCGCTAATCACGACCTGATCATCAGGTTCTTTAGCGCCGCGAGGAGGCTGAATCCTCCTAGGTTGCACCTCATTCCCTCGTGGAATCTCTCCGTTGTCCTGCGGGGGCCTGCCAAGAGCCCCATTTGAATCTCTAGAGTACGTTGAGCTGAAGGCACTCTCATTGAAGACTGCCCACCTGATTGCACTCATGTCCATCAAGAGGGTTGGGGACTTGCAGGAATTCTCTGTCAGCGACACCTGCCTGAATTTCGGTCCAGTGTACTCTCACGTGATCCTGAGACCCCAACCAGGCTATGTGCCCAAGGTTCCCACAACCCCATTTAGGAATTAGGTGGTGAACCAACAAGCGCTGACCCAGGAGGAGGCAGACCCAGCCTTGTTGTTGCGGTGTCCGGTGTGTGCTTTGCACATCTATTTGGATTGCATGCTTTAGATGCTCTGAGCAGCTCTTTGTCTGCTTCAGAGGACAGCGGAAAGGGAGGGCTGTCTCCAAACAGAGGATTGGCCACTGGGTCGTTGACGCCATCGCTTTGGCATACCAGGCCCATGACGTGCCACCCCCCCTTGAAACTTCGAGCGCACTCCACCAGGAGTGTGCCAGCCTCCTGGCCCTGACCAATGTTGCCTCTTTAGCAGACATCTGTAGAGCAGAGGGCTGGGCAACACCCAATTCATTTGTGAGATTCTACAATCTACGGGGTTGAGACTGTTTCGTCCTGTGTGTTGTCAGGTACAAACAGGTAAGTATGCAGGGCAACTGGCCGGGTGTACCGCATGTGTACAGCACCTTTCCCCTCCTGGAGGAGAAGACGTGCGATTTTTTTTTTCCCCCCAGCAGAGTTCACGAGACTGTGGGCCCTCAAAGTACTTCCTCCATAGCACTGTGGTAGGCGAATTAGGTGGAGAAATTTGTTGCCGGCCCAGTACGTGTGTTAGTAGGCCTTGTACTGGGGTAGGTGCGCCACATGCTCTGGTTGCCCGTGAGTATTCCCGTGTGATGTATCTTCCACGGTATGTTTTCCCCATTGGTAAACCAGTGTCTTCCTTGGGCCGAGTTCCCTTGTGTTTGTAGAGCGCCGCCCCCTTCGGATAGGACCTACCACAGGGAATTCCTCCACATGCGATACTGTCGGTCGGTTAAGTCCACGTGACGCATTTCCACACAATTACCTCACCTTCGGCAGGGTGTGGTCTCCGCGGTGTCTTTCACCTTGGGAAAGGACATCCCCCGATCCACATAACACAGTTCAGCTAGTTGTGGTGTTTCGTATAGGGACCCCTAATGTCACTACATCGACACAACGTTGAGTGAGTGAGAGATAAGGAACTTCTTGGTTACTGTCGTAACCTCCATTCCCTGATGGAGGTAACAAGACGTCGTGTCCCTCTTGCCACAACACTGAACTACCCGCTGAAAACTGAATGAGTGGTTGCGAGCCAGCTCCTATTCGAACCGTATGTCCAGGGGAGTGGCATGCAAATCCACTTGCCAATTCCTATTGGCCTTTTCTCAAATATCAGAGGTGTTTGGGGCTCCCAAGAGCGGCCCCTAGTGTCAATACATCGACACAACGTCTCGGTTCCTCCATCAGGGAATGAAGGTTGCAACAGTAACCAAGATGTTTTCATGCAAAGAGAGTTATGAAACCAACACTTATGTAGGAGCTTCATTAAAATGGACACTAAAAAAGTGTTCTAATAGCGAGATAAATGTTTTTGCGAACAGATTATGTTTTAAAAAGCGTTAGTTCACTCAAAAATTTTAAATCTCATCATTTACTCACCCTTATGAAATTCCAGATGTATATGACTTTCATTCTTTAGCAGAACACAGTTGAAGAAAAACAGTAAAAATCTTAGCTCAGTAGATCCTTAAAATGCAAGTGGATGGTGATCCAACATTTGAAGCTCCAAAAAGTTAAATTCTCCAGGAGGTTAAATGAATGAATTCTAAAGTGACACGATCGTTTTTGGTGCGAAAAAGATTGATATTTAAGTCCTTTTTCATTCTAAATCAGCAGATTAGGAATGAAAAAGCTGTATGTACCTGTGACATTATAGTGTTGGCACATGAGACACGCAATAACCGACGCATGTGCTACACACCTGGAAGAGCAGCGCTGTTTACAAATGAGTAGAAGAAACACTGTACAGCGTTTGTTGGTTTGAGTTTAGATCTGTATTTGTATCTGCAAAAGAAAGTGAAAATAACATGACAATGCGATTACGTCGGACGAGAGTCCATGTGAACTCAGCCTTCTAGTGAAGCTTACCAGAAGAGATGTTTTATAGTTAAAAAGTACTTAAATATTGATATTTTTACACCAAAAGCTATTGTATCACTTTATAAGACATTCATTTTACTGCTGTAGTCATATGGATGACTATAATGATGACTTTCTGCTCTTTTTGGAGCTTCAAAAGTCAGATAACCATCCACATGCATTTTAAAGACCTACTGATCTAAAATATTTCTCAATTTTTCTTCAAATGTGTTCTGCTGAAGAAAGAAAGTCATGCACACCTGGGATATCATGGGGGTGAGTAAATGATCAGAGAATTTTACACATCATTTTGTTTTGCTTTTATGACACTTTCGGCTCACGCATCACCTTGTGTGCTCTACCCCTGTCCTTTGCATTGCAAATGCAATGCTGGAGGAGTTAAGCTACCGCACAATTTAAATGTAATAGAGCAAGCTTCTAAATGTAGTTGGATATGCAAATTCAATCATTAAAAGAGTCATGCACTTTAGTAAAAGCGCAATTAATCTAATAAATAGCATTGTGTGAAGAACAAAGCAAAAAGTAGGGGTTTATGATGATCTGATATTTGTGTGAAAGTGAATGAAAATCTTTGTTTTTGTAGTGCCTCTAGTGTTCATTTCACTAGGAAACTGCCGCGATACGTACAATGATGAGCCACGTAAAAATTATTTTGAAAAAAAAAAAGTGGTAAAATAATGTGATTCTATGAGATCACTTTTCAGGAAAATCATATTAATAAGCTGTGATAGGAGGAAGTATTTGAACATTTTATTACATCAACTTGCTTAAAATTATTAAAAAAGTAAAAACTCAAATACTGAGCAATCTTCCAAAAATAGGAACATTTTAGAAGTGATTAAATGGCATTATAGTTTTCACCAGACAGTATAAATGAAAAAGGTTGGGTGCCTGCAATAGTGACTCTAAAAAAAGAAGTTGCGATTTAGGCTGTTGAGTGTTAAAAGCCAGCACAACTAATCAATCGTTCCAGCAGGAAAATGTACCATATTAAAGACATGACTAAATGGCATGTCATAAATTAAAGAGAACACAAACTCATTTATGATTCGACAGTGGTTCCACAAAACTCCATACCTTCTCATTCTTTATATTTCACAATTTAGAATCATAGAAAAGTTGACTTCAACATGGTCTCATAGAATTGCGTTACTATACTTACATTTTTGCAAAACTACATATATGTGGCTTGTTGTATACCGTGGTAGTTTCCTGGTGAAATGAAAACTAGAGGAGCTACAACAACAATTAAATTGATTAACTTTCACACAAATACAAGGGCAGACGATCAGTTCTTAAACACATACTTTTCGCTCTGTTCTTCATCCAATGCCATCTTATTACATCTAAACACTTTTTATTATTCATGATGTACATCCTGAGATGCTTTTTAAACCTTATGAAAAGAGTTCTTATTCTATTTACTGCTTTCTCTTCACTATCTAGTCCAGGTCATACATTAAACTCATATGCAGGCACAATTATTATGACTAAAAACTAATACTAACATTTATACATAAATCTTTAGATCAAAGGTTAATAATATTACGAGAAACATAAATTCACTCCAGTGTCTCCAAACATTCGACTGGTAGTGTGTATACCATAAAAAATTAGAACACACAAATGACTCAGCAATGCCATTTTGTCTTTGAACATGACATAACAAACAACCTGAGAGAAAGCAATTCCACATGACCACGCCAAAACCACACCAAAAGACAAATGCATTAGATAATACTGATCCCTGGATTATGCTTATATTAGCAGGGAGTGGCCTTCAAATGACTCAAGTGCAATATTACCTGGCCAACACACAAGCTAGTGTCCTGAAAATATATGCTACCTATCAGGATGCGCTAAAAATACTATATTCACATAGTTTTAGGGTTGGGGTTTAGTAAATCCTCACACCATATCACACTATCTGCTCATTATGCTGGTAGGTATTATCTGCCTGACAAGGTTTTGTGCTACCAAGGTTTTTAACACATTTCATGCGGTTGTAGTACATTCCAACAGGTTCTCCTGTGCCTCTTGACATGTGCAACCCATGTTTTAACTTTACATACAGTTGAAGTCAGAAGTTCACATACACTTAGGTTGAAATCATTAAAAGTAATTTTTTTAACCACTCCACAGATTTTATATTAGCAAACTATAGTTTTGGCAAGTGGTTTAGGACATCTACTTTGTGCATGACATGAGTAATTTTTCCATCAATTGTTTACAGACAGACTTTTTTTTGACTATATCACAATTCCAGTGGGTCAGAATTTTACATACTCCAAGTTAACTGTGCCTTTAAGCAGCTTGGAAAATTCCAGAAAGTCCAATTAGCCTATCAAAGCTTCTGATAGGCTAATTGGAGTCAATTTGAGGGGTATCTGTGGATATGTTTTAAGGCCTACCTTCAGACTTGGTGTCTCTTTGCTTGACATCATGGGAAAATCAAAAGAAATCAGCAAAGACCTCAGAAAAATTAGATTGCTGACCTCCACAAGTCTGGTTCATCCTTGGGAGCAATTTCCAAATGCCTTAAGGTACCACATTCATCTGTACAAACAATAGTATGCAAGTATAAACACAATGGGACCACACAGCCATCATACCACTCAGGAAGGAGACCCATTCTGTCTCCTTTAGATGAACATTGTTTGGTGTGAATAGTGCAACTCAATCCCAGACCAACAGCAAAGGACCTTGTGAAGATGCTGGAGGAAAGAGGTAGACTAGTATCTATACCACAGTAAAACGAGTCCTATAGTGACAAAACCTGAAAGGCTGCTCAGCAAGGAGGAAGCCAGCTCCAAAACAGCCATAAAAAAGCCACACTACAGTTTGAAAGTGCACATGGGGACAAAGATCTTACTTTTTGGAGAATTGTCCTCTGGTATGATAAAACAAAAATGTAACTGTTTGGCCATAATGACCATAGTTATGTTTGGAGGAAAAAGGTTGAGGCTTGCAAGCCGAAGAACACTATCCCAACCGTGAAGCATGGGGGTGGCAGCATCGTGGGGGTGCTTTGCTGCAGTAGGGACTGGTGCACTTCACAAAATAGATGGCATCATGAGGAAGGAAAATTATGTGGATATATTGAAGCAACAGCACAAAACATCAGCCAGGAAGTTAAAGCTCGGTCACAAATGGGTCTTTCAAATGGACAATGGCCCGAAGCATACCTCCAAAGTTGTGGAAAAATGGCTTAAAGACAACAAAGGCAAGGTATTGGAGTGGCCATCACAAAGCCCAGACCTCAATCCAATAGAAAATTTGTGGTCAGAACTGAAAAAGCATGTGCAAGCAAGGAGGCCTACAAACCTAACACCAGTTCTGTCTGGAGGAATGGGCCAAAATTCCAGCAACTTAATGTGAGAAGCTTGTGGAAGGCTATGTCAGTGTTCTACCATGACCAGTGAAGGATATCCAAATCGTTTGACCCCATTTAAAGGCAATGCTACCAAATAATAAAGTGTATGTAAACTTCTGATACACTGGGAATGAAATGAAAGAAATAAAAGCTTAAATAAATAATTCTCTCTATTCTATTATTATTTCACATTATTAAAATAGTGATCCTAACTGAGCTAAGACAGGGGATGTTTTCTACGATAAAACTTCAGGAATTGTGAAAAACGGAGTTTAAATGTATTTGGCTAAGGTGTATGTAAACTTCTGGACAGTGATACGGTTGAAGTAAGATCACAGATGACTGTAATGATTTTAATCATTTAAATCATTTCGCATATTAATAGACTATGAAGTTCATGGCAATGTTAAAGGAATGTTCTGCGTTCGATATGTATTAAAGCTCAATTAACAGCATTTGTGGCATAATGTTGATTACCAAAAAAAAAATTATTTCAACTCTCTCACGATTACAGTGAGGCATGTACTGTACAATGGAAGTGAATGAGGCCAATGCATAAACATTAAAACAGACACTTTCAAAATTATAGCCACAAGATATAAATATTATACGTGTTAACATGATATTAGTGAAAACAATGATGTAAATAAATGCTTACTAACCTTATCGGTGTAAAGATATATCCAAAATTACAACTTTGTTGCTATGAAATAATGCAGTTAATCCTATAAAATATATCTAAAATTACAACTTCGTTGCCATGACATAATGCAGTTAAGCCTACAAGTGATTATATTGCACTAAAATAATTTAGAGATTTTATATTAAAATCACGTAAACACTTCTAATATTTGTTTCATGGCTATACTTTTGAAACTGTGATTTTTTGTTATGTTTATGCATTGGCCCCATTCACTTCCATTGTAAATGCCTTACTCTAACAGTGACATTTTCCTTTTTCTTTGTTTTTTTTTATAAATGTGGGACAAGTTTAAATTAATTTTGTGGTAATCAACGTTATGCCACAAATGGTGTTAATTAGGCTTAACTTGTATTGAACCTGGAACATTCCTTTAAAAGAAATCACTGAAATGTATTAAGGACGTTTTGTTTACTTTCGTACAATAAACAATTCTGGTACTGTGTTGGGTCACCAATTGAAGTCTAGTGTTAAATTTGGGTTTGAAGCAAAACTAGTTGAGAACCACAGCTGTAAATCAAACTTGACTAGCAAAATCTGCTTTTAAGTATTAAAGAAGACAGTTGGTAGGTAGAAACTCCACTGCTGTTGAGCGATGCTCAAAATATAGACTATCTAGTGGTGATTAAATGGTATTATAGTTTTAGATAAATACATACATTCTGATAGTAGTTGAGGCTTTATCACCCAGATATGAGATCTTACAAATCAAAAATGACCACAATGAGACCCTTAAGTAGAGAAACAAGTCCCGGGTTGCTCGTTTCTAACTCTATCCACATTTCATCCCCTTTACAGACAGGAAAACATCTCTTTGACAAGTACACTTATTTTCAGTCCCATTATCAATCATAACTTTAGCAAGAAGATCTCAATCTTATTTAATAAGCCAGGGGATAAACTTTAATTGGCAATTTTGCTATGTATTTCAGCTTGTATGTTATTGAGAAGCTGTTTTCCTACATTAGAAACCATCTCTCAGCAGATTCAAGAACAGTTTATAATTAGTCGATGAAGTTTAATATAAAACTAAGTCTCCTGAGGAAATATTCTTACAATAAGAGGTAATTTAAATAGTCCTCACAGCTAAAATCAATAGAAAACGTGAACCTAAATGGCTTAAACTTTAAAAGACACATTTTACATACTATATATTATTAAACTGTTATTCATGTTAGTTAGTTTTATTTTTTTTTATTTATTTTTTTTTTTTAAATAACTTATTTTCTTTTGTGGCTTAGCAACAGTAAAACAAACAAAAAAGAAAATTGCAATATGAATCCAATCTTAGATTATTGTAAATAGCTCAATCGAACGAAATAATATAGGCCTATCATCAAAAATATGAAAAACAATTTTCACATACCAAAAAGTTGTTTGTAATTTATCTAATAACGAGCACGTTTATGTGGCTTTAATAAAAAGTTATGTGGCGAGAGAATAAGTGTAATACGTTAATCAAATTGTTCAAGGGCGCAGATTTCATTTCTATGCCTCACAAAGTGACTCACAGAAATAACAGAAAATAAAATGTATTAAAATTAATTACATGCATAAACAGGAAATATTAAATAAACCCACCTTTTCTGTCTTGACCGACCTCTCCTGTCATGGACTTAAGTGAAATAAATTAAGAAAAAACTGTGGAGTGAAAATAATCCACAGATAATGAAAATGTATTCCTTAGCGTGTCTCCTCTCGACTTCTCCCTGAAGTGATGATACATAATTCTGAAAATCCACTTTTATTTGCACATAAAATGCGTCCGGTGTGGCCAGAAACTTGGCTTTTCTCGACTGACCCAGATGCGTCGCAAACGCAAATCAGACGCGTTCAGATGCAGGACGTTTTGGGTCCAATAATGCCTCAGGAGAACTTCTTCACTGTGAACGCAGCAGCTTGTGTGTGTTCTAAAATCAAGTCCCATAAACATATGAGAGTTTTCAACCCCTGAGGTGTCAAATTCCAGCCACATGATACACAACAAGAGAGCGACGAGACGAACTAAAACGCTCTCTTCAAGTAAGCGCGTAGTCCTTCCCTGATTATAATGAGAGCGCTCTGATTGGTCCATCATCAGGATTCCATCGTTTCAGTGCACGCGTCGTTCTTTATAATGGGAGCCTTTGGGAGCGTCACGTCACTAGCTGATGGGGTGTAAATAATGGTGCCTCCATTATCACAAGGGATACCATAAGACCATAAGAGCTTGTACTGAACAAGTTATATGCCGTACATTTTGAATTTGTTTTTGGACTATTCTATTATGTACTCTTCAAATGTTCTTAATTGGTTCTCAGCAAAAAACACTTAGCCTAATGTCAAGAACCATTTTCATGGTATACTGTAAAATAAGTTCAAGGAGCTTAAAGAAGTTTTTCAATGACTTTAGGCTGTAAAACCCTTTGTGGTTCTAATTGGAGGCTTCAGTTTTTAAGAATTATACACAAGAACATTTTTCTTTGAAAAGGGTTTTTGAGTTGGCAAAATGGTTCTTTGGAGATTACAAATTTTCTTGATGTTATATTATATTGGTTTAATATATATATATATATATATATATATATATATATATATATATATATATATATATATATATATATATATATATTAGGATTTTATTCTATTCTGCCATTTCAAATAAACTCAGCAAAAAAAATTTACTTTCTCACTTTCATCTGTATTAAGTACTGTAGTGCATCTCCTCATGGACTGCACCTGCTAGTTCTTGCTGTGAGATGTTATTCCACTCTTCCACCAAGGCACTTGCAAGTTCCTGGACATTTCTAGGGGGAAATGGCCCTAGCCCTCACCCTCCGATCCAACAGGTCCCAGACATGCTCAGTGGATTGAGTTCCAGGCTCTTCGCTGGCCATAGCAGAACACTGTCATACACTTGGGCAGTTGTTGTTGCCATCCTGTACGTGTCCCGCAGGTGTGATATTCGGATGTTTTGATCCTGTGCAAGTGTTGTTACACGTGGTCTGCCACTGTGAGGATGATCATCTGTTCTTCCTGTAGCGCTGTCTTAGTTAGGCGTCTCACTGTACGGACATTGCAATGTATTGCCCTGGCCACATCTGCAGTCCTCATGCATGGGCATCTTTCATTTGGTGTCTTTAGTGTCCTATAAAGTTTTTATAACTGTGACCTTAATTGCCTACCGTCTGTAAGCTATTAGTGTCTTAACGACCGTTTCACAGATGCATGTTCATTAATTGTTTATGGCTCTTTGAACAAGCATAGAAAACATTGTTTAAACCCTTTACAATAAAGATCTGTAAAGTTATTTGGATTTTTACAAAATTATCTTTAATATACAGTGTCCTAAAAAAAAGAGACGTTTCTTTTTTGCTGAGTTTAGATATAGCTACATTACAAACAACAATAATAATGATACTGTACATTTAATACACAGAGCACCTTTGACACTAGATTGTAGCAAAAAGTTCTCTATAAGTGGAAAGTTAATAAAAAAAATTTAATCATAAATAAACATACCAACATTCACAGCATATAATCATTATGTCTTTATTATATCATAACATTACGTACAGATTTCAAGTTTATTATAAATGCATTTTTACATATATATAAATTTAGTATGCTTCGATTCATTCATTATTGCATCATTGGTATTCCAAAGTCATGTTAAATGAACAGTTCTCAATTTAAGGACTGTTAAAGTGAAAATTCAAATTATGAATGATGCATTAAATAAACAAAATTGAAACATGCTGTGTCTGGAGGTCTGACTTTCTGACACAATCAGAAACTACATCCTTATATATATAACTGCATCAAGGAACGTTCCATGTCCCAATTAGGAATAACCCGTAGAATATCTACACCAGATTTCTGACTAATAGAAATCAGTAGGTAAGCAAACAATACATTCAGGGTTGGCAAGATGCTCTCAAGAGTTTTCACATCTGACTTTCCATTGTCAATTTTCTGAATGTGTAGCATTATCAAGATTGGCGACAGCTCAAATGCTGCTGAAGTGTTTTTTTATGCTGTTCCCTCAGACAGTGTTTGTGACTGTTAAGCAAATGCACATGCCATCTACAACTGGCAGAGAAAGAAGATTAAAATACTTTCTTTGAGCAGAGCCACATCAAGATGTGCCTGTGGAGCTTGACCCGATGTTTCCAAACTGATCTCATCGTAAATTCGGCAAAAGTAGGTTGAAAGATCTTCAGCTGAAATCAGTCTTTGCTTATCGAAATTTGACTGCTCCAGTGGCCGAAGCTGGAGGTGTTTTTGAACATATGGGCACATCTGAGCTCGAGTTTATAGCTGGCACCAAAAGAGAGTTCTATTTTTAGTTGTAAATGATGTAATACAGTCATCAGGAATGCATATTTTATTAACTTAAATAAAAAACACACTGATTCACTTGAACCCCGCACAGCCTTAAATTGACTTTGCCTCCTGTTTTGAAGCAAAATAATTAGTTAAAAGCAATATGTTTTCAGCCTGGTCTCACAAAATGTATGTGAACATGACAACATTTTTGCAATTCAAAATGTATGTGCTGTACATCCCATTTGGCTGCAGGTTTCTAGTGAAATGTCCAGCTGGGGGTGCAAAAAGCAAGTAAAACATTATTCAGATGTGGTTTTAAGGTGAATTTTAGATTAAAAAAACAAACAAACAAAAAACAAGCCTAACATAAAACTTTTGAATCTAACCTAACTCTAATCTAAGCCTGAATCTAACCATTAGTGTTTTAAAATTTA
Source organism: Xyrauchen texanus (assembly GCF_025860055.1). Taxonomy (NCBI): domain Eukaryota; kingdom Metazoa; phylum Chordata; class Actinopteri; order Cypriniformes; family Catostomidae; genus Xyrauchen; species Xyrauchen texanus. The sequence continues at coordinate 4,328,661 of NC_068288.1, read as the reverse complement.
AATGAGAAGTAAAAAAAAACATCTTTACCTTATCAATGCCTAAATCTAACCATTAGTGTTTTAACATGCAGAAGCTAAATTAAAAAGCAAATTTTCTGAAGCAACCACCTCATTTCATGCAGCTTCTATGATTCTGTAAAACCATTTGTCAGCTTGAGTTCATGACTGGTCTTAATCCACAGTTTTCCGACTCAAAGTTGGACGCCCTATCAGGCGAAGATTTGTTATGAATTTTGGGGGGTTTGTATTGTGAGCAGGGGGTGGGAGGTGGGTGTTGTTGTACAGCAGGGAATTGTACCTGGAGACACATATCACAAGTTTGGCAAAAATGTATATACAGTAGAGTCATGTTTTCACTCTTGAGACCAGGTATCTCTTTTTTTTTTTTTTTTTTACTACATTTTGATTCAGTTACTGTATATAAATACATTTTATAAATAAAAAATGATAGTTTTCTATAAATTCTAAAAAGTATACATTTAGGTCGAATTTAATGTTACCATATTTGTAATACTGCAGTGACCATGACGGTAGATACCATGGTTAATTTTGTGGTTATTATGGTTTTACTAGTCAAATTATGGTTACTGTAGTACAACCATGGTTAATTTCCGTAAGATAATGTCACCTAAACTAACTATAAATCTAGCAGGTGATATTATTTGCAGAATTATATATTGCAGAATGAAGACTTTAAGTCATTACAAATATTACAGCTTCATTTTCTGTTACAGCATACTTTTCTGTAAAGCTGATTGTTATAAAAAACACTAAAAATAAAAATGACAACTTAAATTCTGCAATAAGAATTGATTACAGAATTCAATAATGTCATCTAATTGTTATATAAATGTTTTCTTCTCTGAATAGCTTTATTATAGTTAGCTACTTTTTGTTAGTAACTTGTAGTGTAGCTAACTTAAAATAACTAAATAAAAAAAGTAGAGAGTGGAGTAGTAAGTAGTAAGAGTAGCATAACTGTAGCTACTTTAGGTTTTGTGTAGCTTGTTGTTTGGTAAGCTATAGTTTCAATGTAGCTTCCCCAACAATGGCGATTACTTCCTGGTTCCAATGGGATAAGTCTCAGTCTCTATCAGTAGCATCGAAGGGATATGTGTTCACATTTGAATCGATGCAAAAATGACTGATGAGTGATGGCATTTGTCAGTAATTTGGCAGAATGGGGTTGACTTCAAGGTCTGTGAGCTTTCGGAAGAAACAAGTTGATTTTCCATGTGAACATGTTATGCTGC